>NC_029776.3:21835278-21876433 GCF_000817695.3 Arachis duranensis
CTCTACCTAATTTTATATCTCTCTTTAACAGATATGTCAACATCAACCACTCAACTAATCCTAATTATTTTTGCAATCTTGTGGAGTGTGAAACATTTAAGGCTGTTGGTCAAAAAATATAATTTTGAAACTATCGAGGTCAAGTTTCGATAAACATTCTTTTTAAGAATGTAATCTTTATTGAAAAATGGATTCATCGAGGAAAAGAGGTAGAATTCAATCGAGGAGCATGATCGAAGAAGAAGAACAAACAAAGTTGATTAATGGCAGTTACCTATGTTGTACAAAAGAGTAGGAATGGTTACTCAAAGATCAATGCACGTGGGAGTTATATTTGAAGCTTATTAGTCGAAGATTTCTATAAATAGGTGAAAGATCGAAGAAAATAGGGTTGAAATTTCTTGTCAAAAAATACTCTTGCACACTTACATCCCCAGTAAATTTCTAAGTATGCTTAGAACTTTCTTTTCTATATGGTTCCTTCCACTATCTTTACTTTTCATTTAAATTTCTCGTTATCTTTACTTTCTTATAAATTTACCTTTCCAGCAAGTTTACTTTTTCCATTTTCTTTTAAGATGAAGCATTTTGTTTTCGATTTCGAAATCCTTTGATCTTGTCAGAGGCAATTTACTGCTTTATTTAAATTCAATGCCATTTATTCCAATTTCAGTCATTTTACTTTCAAGTTTACTTTGCTTTTCTTTCATATTTTTTTATTGTTTTGTTCAATCAAAAAACCTTTGATGCACTTTCGAGAATTGGTACTTGCAAGACGAGTAGGTTTCGCTCCCAAATCATTAGATATCGAACTATTTCAATTTGCTAAAAATTGTTGAAATAAATTAGCATGTCCGGTGGGACAGTTTTTAAAAATAAGTGTGTCAAAAAGTGTTTTAAAATGATCTAGTGCATGCAACTTAGAAGTAGCAAGATTATTTGAATGACAGAAGAAGTTTCTAATATAATGTGGAATCATCTGTAAATGACAATGTTGCTGTGGTTGCACCAATTCTGACGGAGACATCATCGCGTGTTGAAAATAGTACAATTGGGGAGAATGTAACAGTTAATAATCTCCTAGTTGGGAATAGTGGACAAAATCTACGTCCACGGATTGCTGTCATGCAACCGGTAACTGCTGGTTGGCCTCTTTATGGCCTTTTTCTAGGTTATACTCCACCTGGGTATGCTCCACCAGTTAGGTTTGGAAATTCGTCAAATATTTGTGGTAACCCAGGGCCTCCATTATATTCTGAATTTTCTCGGGATTGTCAATTGGGTTCTACATCAAATGCTTCTAGTTCGATGGCTGTTTTTCGACAACATGTCGATGAAAGTCATCATGATTTGGTCAACTTATTGACCTAACAGATGACTACAATTTTGAACCCTATGTAGCTGATCATGAATCGAAATTTAAGCACCTTGCTACGCAAGTAGAGAAAATTGCTCGAATTGTTGATTATGATGAAGGAGATCGAAATTTGCAAATGAATCAAGATGATGGGATGCCTAGAAATATGGGAAATGATATGAATTTTGAAAGAGATAATCATCGAATTGTTCATCGAGACCAAAATGCAAATGATGTATTGACTCGAATGATAATTAATCAGCGTAGTGAGAGATATCAAGCAACTATCCATTCAACTAATAATTGTATCCATTTCAGGGACTTGATTTAAGAAGCGATTATGGAAGGGAGGTTGAAGTTTGATGATAGCAAAAAGGACATGAAGGTTGATTCTGATCCTTTTGATACTGGTGCAAATTTTCCAAAACTTTTTTTAGGGGTTAATGTTGGTTGGTTTTTCCTATGAGTTTGATACTGCTTTGGGCGACTTTAAATTTAATGTCTGATCAGTGTATCCTAGTGTTAGTGAAGGATTGCTAGAATTTTTGATGCAGCAAAAGTTAAAGGATCGAGATGTGTTTTTATGTTCTCGATGTAATGATGTGTTTGATGCTGATACTATAGCTATTTTCGAAAAAGAGAGAATGAAAAAGGAGTTGGCTCATAAGGAAGAACAAGTTCGACAAAGACAACCTCCTCGAAGACAAGAGGGACAAAGTTCTAGTGTCCCTCAAAGAAATTTTCCTCCTCCAGTGAATCGTTCTCAAGTTCTATGTGTGCAATGGATTCAAAATTACCAAGAATTTCATAATCGAGATGCACAATATAGGCATAATCCTCAGAGGGGTCATCGAGGTTTTCATCGTGGCCACTATCCATATCCTCGAGGATGAGCTAGAGGAAATCGAGGAGGGAGGAATGGACGTCAAATGAGACAAAGAGAGCCATTGAATAACAAAAGTAAGGGGGCAACCCCTTCTGTTCTTTCACAAGTAGTTTTTCCGTCTGATGGGGAAATGGTTCCTAAGGAAATCCCATCACCAGCTATGTTCGAAAAAGGTAAAGTTATTGTTGTAGCCTAATTGATAACAAAGAAAAAGATGTCGATCTAGATGAAGAATATTTTGAAGAGAGTGATGAAGAGATGGTAAGCACCATTTCAATTATACCAACTGAATATTTGGGTGAATATGAAGGAAACCCAAATGAAGATTATGATGTAGAGGACGAAGAGGCCTTTGCCTTCATTCGGCTAGAGGATGAATTGGGATACTTTCAAAAGCCTACTGAAAAACAAAAGTCACATCTTCGACCATTACATTTCACTGCTTTTATGAGTGGTATTTGTGTTAACAAAGTTCTGGTCGATGGAGGGGCAATGATCAGTTTGCTGCCAGAAAGGATGTTGACAAAGGTGGGAAAACATTTTGATGATTTGGTTCCCACTAACATTTTAGTAACTGATTATAGCGGTATATCAACTCCTGCAAAAGGGTTAGTGACACTTCAAGTGCAAGTGGGATCAAAGGCCAGTTATAATGCACTACTGGGACGATGTAACAACCTAGTTTTCGGGTACGCGAGATCTTTTCTGAAGATACGGAGTCCTTTGGAAGATCAGTGAAGGAAACACCTCTACTGTATCATCAAGTATCTCAATCCTCATTCTCATTATGTCATCTCTAAGCTAGAACCTCTTTTGAGGCAAGCTCGACAACGCAGTCACGAAGAACCGAGTTTTTGAAATGTATCGGTTAGGAGCTTTTGATTCTGGTTTCTGTAAATAGTCTCAGTTTGACGAACTGGACTTAATTCATGAGAGAAGAGAAATAGTAATATAATATTATTATTATTATATTAATATTAAAGATGCTTGAATAATATTATAATATTATTTGATCTATTTTAGTTAAAAATAGGAGATCAGTTTAATTGGGTTCACAGTCTACTGGTGCAGGTTAATACCAGCACTCTCTGATGACTTTAGCAATGCTAATGCCTCATCATATACCTTCTATTCTCATGTTAATCATGTTACTAGTGTCATTTATACTGGTAGCTCAGATATTAATCTCTAGAAGTGTTGTTATATGTATGTACTAATACATATAGTTTTAGTAAATATACATCTGAGATATTTTAATATTATTTTAATCCACCTCCAAAGCAGCCAATCACAACTCACCCTACACCCCCAAGACCCCCAAGGCTGGCTCATTTTCTCCTTGTGGCTGAAAATAGCAAGAGAGGAAAAGAGAGAAAAGTTCTTGGTTCCTAATCTTCAAAACTTGATTTCTTCCGAATTAAAACTCAAATTAAAATTTCAATCCGACCAAAATGATCATCTCTTCTTTCTTTACATAACCATGTAACATATCAAGGCTGGAAATAATGTGAGATGGCTGTCCCCTTCCCCTTTGAATTTGGTTTTCAAGAACACGTGCATAAACATGTGTTTTCTTGATGTTCTTCCATAGATCTCTTGCTTAACTTGACTTGTGAGCCAAAGATCTTCAATTTCTAGAAAGTTTAAGGTGAGGATATCCTTCCTAAGCAGCTGTTGAAGTTTTGGTTAGTTGATGGTTTTGAGTTTTAAAGTTGTTCTTGATTGGATTTAGGAGGAAAAAGTGCTTTAAAAACACTTCAAGGAGTAACCGAAAATAGGAGTAGCAAATCAAAGTAGGATTTGGTGAAATTAATCTTGATTAATTGTGTTTGAGTTGTGTGATTGTTGTATGCTTTGGCTATGCTTGAAATTGATTGCTTATATGAGCTATTCTTGATGAAAGTTTGTTGAAATTTTGATGAAATTTGATGATATTCAATCTATGAATTTGTGTTCTTGGAAAGCTGGGAAAAACAAACCCTAAACTTTAAATTGGGGTTGATTTTGTATTGAAATCAAGTGAAAAATATGGGGTTTTAGTGACTACTAATTTATTATGAATTATGGTAAAAATCAGTTGTTGAAAAGATTGAAAAATGGGTGAAAACAAAGAAAGAATCTGAAGAATTTACAAAGAATACGAAACAGACTTTGAGTGTGATGAAGAACAATGAAGAAAACCTTTTTGGTTCTTAAAAAGGGTAAGGAAGTAATTATTTTGGTGTTTGGGGGTTATTTTATGAATATTAAAAGTTAAGGTGGTTAAAGTAAAAATATTAAAAGTTACGGGTAGTAAAAAGTCAATTTATAAAGTTAAAGGTAAAAGAAAGGTAATTTTCAAAAATTCAATAATAAAATAATAAATAATAATAAAATAATACGAAAAAGGTAATTTTTCGTAAAAGCTTTAGAAAGACAACTTTAAACTCAGAATCTTATAATTACCTTCATAAAACACTTACGGAGTGACAATAACATATTAGTGAGGCAAAGACAAAGGAAAGAAAAAAAGTTGAAGAAAAAATAAAAATCAAGGAAAAAGTCGGTAAAGTTTTAATGATAGAAACAAACAGTGATTAGTGAGCAAACTAGGGGCAACATAGTTAGTATTTGAGTTGCGCCTAGGGTTAGGTATAATATGAAAAGTTAAACTGTTTCAGTATAGACTTAATGAACCTATACTTGGGACAGGCTAACTGTTCATACCGAAATTTACATAAGCTATAAAAATATACGTTAAACAGAGAAATCAGAGCAGAGTAAAGAGACACAGAAAAAAGAGATTAGAGAACAAGCAGAGGGCCTGTTGAAAGGTCATTTATTGCATTAAGGCAACTCCAGAGATATCCGTATGTTCATTTGCTGCAGTAAGGCAGTCAGATAGATAATGGTACGTTCAGAGGACGCTTTCCTACGGTAATGATCCATATTATATTCCTTTAAGGCAGATGGGTTATTTCCTGCTTACAGAGGTACTGTGACCACCTGTTTCCTCTCTGTAGGGTAGATGGGTTATTTCCTGCATACAGAAGGTGTGTCGGCATACATCCTTATAGGGCAGAGGGGTTATTTCCTGCATGCAGTGGACCCTGTAGGGCAGAGGGGCTATTTCCTACATACAAGGGTATAGCCAACACGAAAGCCATATCTGGCTAGTAATGCTGGATTACATCGGGAACGGGTAGAAACCGACAGATGAGCTCATTACTTGCACTAGGGCTAGACATGCATCATACTTGGTTGTACATTCCTCTGTTATAATTGTTGTATGAGTGTATGTTTTCTTTGTTTGTATTATATTCTTTGTGTCTGTGAACTATTTTTTGTATTCTTTTGTTTGTGTTCTGCTTTCTATTTTCTCTATTTTTCCTATTTATCTGTATCTTCTGGTTACTGCCTCTCTATATTCTGCTATTTGTCTGCTAAATAATACAAAATTAATGAACTTAACTAATAACCCTGATCCTACTAAGAACTCCCCAGTTCTTATCCCTTTTCTCTCCCTTCTCCCTTAGATGGAAAAAAGAGTATCCTTCCGTAATCCATTGATGATCGTTCTGCAAAAAAGTTCTACTCTGGGTAGTCTTCTGAGTCTAAAGCAAGATTTATTTTCTGTTTATACGTATATACCATGAGACCAGCCGACGTCTACACCCCGTTTATCTATGAACTTTAGCCTATATCCTTCGTACGATGTTTCTATTTTGTGGCCACTCAATGAAATACCAGTGAGATGCTCTTTGACGACGTATGATCGTGCAGAGGAGTAGTAGACGATCTTCCGTCTTTTGATGACTTTTCACCTGAATTGAGTTTTGAAGACCTGGAACGTACTTTTCCTCGCTTTATTAGTTTAGAGGGACTAGGTGAGTATAGAGTTGTGCCATCTTAGGACTTCTTGAACAGGTCAGAGCCTGGGAGGTTGTAAGTATATATAAGTATATAGTTATTATCTAGCTATATCTAGGTGTATTCTAACTAAGATCTATACTATGATAACGGCTGGATAACTGAATGTTGTTAACTGCTTGAGATGTATATAAGTGTGGTTATTCATAACTGTTGTATATGTTACTTTTTTTTGAATTGATTATGAATGATTTTGTTTTATTAATCCAAATGTTTTAAAAAAAAGTACCTCACAAAATAACTACGCTTTTAACAACGAATTAGGCTCATATAATAAATAATAGATAATAATTAGGAAGACAAGTCGGTAGCACTCAATTTCTTGTATGATCTAGGCATACTGAAAATTGGGTCGTTACAGACGAGGCTGGATTCATGGTGTTGGAACTATACCTTCGACCATGCATCAGAGTATTCTTCTTTGGACTGATGAAGAAAAATCTGAATTAGTTAACGTAGATTCAGCTTATATGTCGAACAATTATATGTCAATTTTAGGGTATATAATCAGAAACTGAAACCTCTTTATGTACAGGGTGCTTAATTCTTATAATTGTGAAGACTGTTTTCTAACTTCAGAAGGACTTAACGTGAAGCTTCGTCAGCCAAAGCTCGATTTCCTCCTATTGGATGGGAGTAGTGACTTTGTGAAGGTTGATGGTATGAAAATCTCTTGTCATGGTTGAAAGTAAAAATATTTCAGATTATTTGATTTTTTTTAGAAAATTATTAAAGTAATTTCAATTCTAGTGAAAGTTTTTCTCATGTTAGAAGTGATGCTTCTGATGAAGTTGAGTCACATAGTGATTTCAATTTTGTTTTATCAATTTCCAGTACAAATTCGATTCCTCAAATTGAATTTAGGTATAGTTTAAATTCTAATGTTTTTTCTATTCTTGCAAATAATGTTATTAACTAATCTTCTATCAAAATATCGCATGGTCCTTGTGTTGAAAATGATTTGATTATTGATTTGGTTAATAATAAAGCTTGCTTATCCTCAAATGAGTTGATCGATTTATCTTTTTATTGTATTTATGATTTGCAACTTTTGGGTTTCGAAAAATATTCAGTCAATGATGATAATATGGAAAGAGGTTTTGAGTCTCAAGAACTTCTTGAGAAAAATAACTTATTAGGATCTAACAGTGATGTTAGACCTACTTATATTTACAAAAATATCGACGAGCGATTTCGAAAAGAATTAATTAGTCTATTAATTGACTATAAAGATTGTTTTGTTTAGGATTATCATGAGATGCTTGGGTTCGATCGTTCTTTGATAAAACATCGGTTGGCTTTAAAGCCATTTGCTCGGCCAGTGAAACAAGCGCCAAGATGCTTTGCACTTGAAATTCATCTAAAGATTAAAGAGGAAATTGAAAGATTAATCAAAGCAAAGTTCATTGAATAGCTCACAATGTTGATTGGGTGTCAAATATTGTATCGGTGACAAAGAAGAATCGAAAGTTACGAGTATGTATTGATTTTCAAGATTTAAATAATGCCACTGCTAAGGATGAATATTTTATGCCTGTGGTGGACATGCTAGTTGATTCGGCTATAGGCAATGAAATTTTAAGTTTCATAGATGGTTATTCAGGATATAACCAAATTTTTATAGCCAAGAATGATGTTCTGAAAACTGCTTTTCGATGTCTTGGGGCATTAGGAACTTATATGCCTTTTAGTTTAAAGAATGTTAGTGTGATGTATCAACGTGCTATGAATACTATCAGAAAATTTATGGAGGTATATATCGATGATGTAATGGTCAAGTCAAAGTCGATAAACCAACATCTTGATCATTTGCGGCAAGCTTTTGATACTATGCACAAAAAGAGTTTAAAGATGAATTCTTTGAAGTGTGCATTTGGAGTATCAGCTAAAATTTTTTTAGGATTTATGGTCCAAAAGAAAGAGATTGTTATTGATCAGAATAAAGCTAAGGCAATCTTGGAGTTACCTCCACCAACGTCAAAGAAAAAGGTATAGTCCTTTTTGGGGAAAGTTAATTTTTTTCAACGCTTTATCTTTAATCTTTCTGGACGCACACGTGTTTTCTCATCTTTAGTTAAACTTAAAGATGAAATGCAGTATGTTTGGACAGAAGAACATTTGAAAGTATTTGATTCGACCAAAGTTTATCTATTTAAGGCATCGATAATGGCAACCGTTCATCCTCATGAGCCATTAAAGTTATAGATTGCAGCTTTGATGAATACTATAGGATGTATGTTAGCTCAGGATGACGAGTAAGGTCATGAAAGGAAAATTTATTATTTGAGTAGAATGATGACTGATATTGAATCGAGATATTCCCTCATCGAAAAATTGTGTTTGTCTCTTTATTATTCTTGCATGAAATTGAAATGTTATATGGTTGCAAAGATTGTCAAGGTGGTTGCTCAAATGGATTTGATAAAATATATGTTATCTTCTCCAATGCTACGAGGTCGATTGGGCAAATGGATGCTAGCTTTGACGAAATTCGATTTGCATTATGTTCTTGCTAAAGTCATTAAAGGTCAAGTCATTGCAAATTTTCTGGTTGACAAATCGAATAATTCTAATGACCAGGGGGCAAATATTATCGAAGTAGATTCTGATTGTTGGAAGTTGTATTTTGATGGTTCAAAGCATAAAGATAGTGCTAGAGTTGGGATTTTGATCATTTCTCCAAAAGATGTTCCATCAGAGTTTTTGTTTGAATTAAAATATCCATGATCGAATAATATTGCTGAGTATGAAGCATTAATATTAGGGCTAGATATTTTAATCGATAAAGGGGCATTAGATATTCAAATTCTTGGAGATTCTCAGTTGGTTTTAAAGCATTTGTTTAAAGAGTTTAAATGTAACAATGAAAAGTTACAAAAATATTTGTTGACAGCATGGGAGTTGTTGGTGTCTGTTCAAAAAGTGTCTTTGGTTCATATTCTAAGAATTCAAAATGAGATTGCCAATGAGTTGGCTTAAAGTGCATCAAGATATAGAGTACTTCTCGAAACTTTAGAGAAATTGGCAAAAGTTCGACAAATTTTGGTGCCTATTGAAGGAAGAGAAGTTTTAGTTATAGACAACTAGGATGATGACGATTGGAGAAAACCAATTGCAGAATACTTGAAAAATCCTAATAGTCGCGTCGATCAGAAAATTAAGTTGAAATCAATGAATTTTGTGTTGATGAGCGATGAGTTATATAAGAAGGGTATCGAAGGAAGCCTTTCGATGTGTTTAAGCCAATGTGAAAAAGATATTTCTGTTGGAGAGGTCCATAGGGGCATTTGTGGCACTCATCAGGCTGGAGAGAAAATAAAATGGGTGCTTCGACGAGATCGAGTGTATTGACTGACCATGATTAAAAATTGTATTGATTATATTGTCAGGAGTGTCAATGGCATAGAGTAATACAACAAATTGCAGCTTCTAAGTTGCATTAGATTATCAAACCCTACCCACTTAGAGGTTGGACTTTGGATTTGATTGGAATAATCCACCCGCCTTTATCAAAGAATCATAAATTTATTTTAGCTATTGACTATTTCACAAAATGGGTTGAAGCTGTTCTTTTGATAGAGGCGGGTCAGAATGAAATTAATGATTTCACAGAAGAGTATATAATTTATCGATTCAAGATTCCTCAAACATTGAGCACTGATCAGGGAACTATATTTACTAGCCAACGTATTAAAAATTTTGCAGCATCTAAGAATATAACTATAGTAACTTTGACCCCATATTATGCACAAGTAAATGGTCAGGTTGAAGCGGCAAATAAAACTTTAATCAATTTGATTAAAAAGCAAATTGGCTAAAAACCTCGAACTTGGCATGAAACGTTAACTCAAGTGTTATGCGCTTATCGAAATTCACCCAGAGGATCTACGAATACGTCACCATATAAATTAGTTTATGGCCATGATGTAGTATTACCTTTAAAAATCAACCGCAATACCTTAAGAGTGATGAGGCAGGATGAGTTGCCAATTGAGGATTATTGGAATGCGACATGATAAAGTAAATGATTTAGATCAAGAATGCATTTTAACACTCGAGAATATGATTTATCAGAAAAATAATATTGTTCGAAACTATAATCGGCATGTGAAAGAGAAATGCTTTCAAGTGGGAGAATTAGTTTTGAAAGTTATATTACCGATGGAAAGAAAATCGAGATTTTTTGGTAAGTGGTCTCATAATTGGGAAGACCCTTTTCAAGTAATCGATTTATATTCTAGAAATATATATCACATTAAAAATATTGAATCAGGTGATAAAGATAAGTCAATAAATAAAAAATATATAAAACAATATCGATGCCGGGAAGATATTGTTTAATTTATATAGATGAAAATACAAATAACGAAAGGAAATTTGAATACATAAGAATATTCTAAGTCCTTGGAAAATAAGGCTCTAGTAATTCTTCTAGCTCGAAGCGAAGTCAACTCTTTCTTCATCATAGGAAGAACAAGCCATGTTTTCATCATTTTCTTCAATGTGCATCCTTTCGTATTTCCTATTAACTTCATCGAGTTTATTATGCATTTCACAAAGGTTTTGGAATAGTTGTTATTTTTTCTTTTGTGCCGTGATATAAGGTTCTTCTAATGCGGCCTCTTTTTCTCGAATTAAGGCGAGCTCTTTTTCAAGTTCTTCTCTACATTCTACTAAATGAGCTTGGGTGCTGGTAGCATGGGCAACAGTGATCTCGAATTCCTTGAAAGATTTTGGTGTTAATTGGTAGGACGCATCAACATTTATAGATTCTACTTCGGTCTTTCCTTTGCTTCATTTATTTTATCTTAATAAATGAAAAAGTTATTAGAAACCCTCTCAAGTTTCTTCACCACAGTGGAAAATTTAGGTGGAACCTGCAATTCAAGGGAGGAACTCAAAAATATGTTAGATAAGGTGCTATTCAAATCATCTTGTGTAACCCATTCATCAGTACTATGGGTTAATAGCCTAAAAAGAAAAACTTCTTTGAGAAGGCAAATTGAAAGACAGACAGTAATTAATAGAGAACATGCCATAGTAGATACAAATAAATAGGTGGTTAATAAATTTTATTTAAATTAATTTTGTTGATTATGGTTGTAAAATCAAGTGCAATAGGATTAAACGTTTCATTTTCAAATGATATCGAGAAAATGCATTAATTCTAAGGGGGCAATTTGTTGGCCGAAAAACATAATTTCGAAGTTATCGAACTCAAGTTTCGATAAACATTCTTTCGAAGAATGTAATCTTTATTGAAAAAATGATTCATCGAGGAAAAAAGGTAGAATTCAATCTAGGAGCATGATCGAAGAAAAAGAACAAGTGGAGTTGATTAGTGGTAATTATTCACGTTATACACAAAAGAGCAGAAACGGTTACTCAAAAATCAATGCATGTGGGAGTTACATTTGAAGTTGATTATATTGGTCGAAGATTTCTATAAATAGGTGAAAGATCGAAGAAAAAAAGGGTTGGAATTTCTTGTCAGAAAATATTCTTGCACACTCACATTCTCAGCAAATTTCTGAATCTACTTAGAGCTTTTTTTTTTCGGTAGGGTTCATTTCACTGTCTTTACTTTTCATTTAAATTTCTCGTTATCTTTACTTTCTTGCAAATATACTTTTTCAGCAAGTTTACTTTTTCTATTTTCTTTTAAAATTAAGCATTTTGTTTTCGATTTAAAAATCCTTTGATCTTGTCATTTTACTTTTAGGTTTACTTTACTTTTCTTTCAGATTTTCTTTTATTGTTTTGTTCAATCAAAAAATCTTTGATACACTTTCAAAAATTGGTACTTGCAAGAGAAGTAGATTTTGCTCACAGATCATTAGACATCGAACCATTTCGATTTGTTAAAAATCGATAAAATAAGGGCATATAATTATTTTTTTAACAAAAAAAAATAGATCGTAAATAAAAAATATTTTGTTAACTAATTAGATACAAAATTTTCTGTACTTATTAATTATTAGTAGAGGAATGCTAGGTAAACAATGACTATCTTGAACAACATGAACAACCACTAATCAAATAAAAGTACATCACATTCTAATTTAATGCTATTAATTAAATTTAGGTTTAATTACTCTGTAGGTCCCTATAGTTTCACCGAATTTTTAATTAGGTCCCTATACTTTTTTTCTTTTCAATTGGGTCCCTGTACCTTATTTTTTTTTCAATTAAGTCTCTGCCGTCAGTGTAACATTTGAGATAACAGAATATTCTTGATAAAAAAATAATATTCTTGGCAATTAGCTGTAGAAGCTTGGTGAACTAATCTGAATTTTTTCCTAATACCCAAATAACCCCTCACATTTCATTCCTAAGAAAAAAAAGAAACCCTAAGTTTCTCTCGTCTTCTCCGTCTCCTACCTCTGTCGACGGCGTGTGTGTCTGCCATCGACTGCAACGGACAGTTGCTGGTGTGCCCTTTGTCGCCTTCCCTCTGCGCTGGTCCCTTATGCATTGTTGTTGTCAGAGGTCTTCTCCACGGTTTGTCCGGCCAAGGCGTCTTCGTTCCGTCGCAGTGAAGGCTCTCGCCTGGAGTCACAGTGCCGCACCTTGCTAAGCCTCCGACCACGCCTCTGCTCCATTTTCCTGCAGTCGAAGTTTCTGCAAGTAAGTGACGAAGAAAAAAGCCTCATTTTTTCAGTATTAAAAGTTGATATTTATGTTATTTTTTTTCAAAAAAAAAATATGGCATTGTTTGACTGTTGTTGCTGTGATGGTGGTGCTTTAAATGGATTCTGCTTCTATTTTTATTAAATGGATTTTGCTTTCAATGGGGGAATTGTAAAAGTGTGATGTATGCTGATGGTTTCAAATTATGAAAGTTTGAACCTTTTTTTCAAATTATGTGATTGAAAGCCCATACTTACTATGTTCGAGTGGATAAGGTGTTATTGGATGTCTCGATTTGCTAAAAAAAGAAGGCCGAAAAATATGAGGGTACAATCATTCCTAAACCCAAAAAGAGGCTTGATGTCATTGCTACGCGAACTATGGAGTGGCAAGCAAGATGGTCTGGAGGACTGAAATATGAAGTTTCTCATAAGAACCGGATGATTGTTGAGAGGTTTATGGTTGACTTGTTGGCTGGAATGTGTAGCTGCAGTGTTTACCAACCACACATTGTCTAACCAAATCCAATTCTCTCTTGATATGCTCCTCAAAAAATCCGATTCGTGCGGGAAGTGGTGTTTCCAGTGGCGGACGGGTGAGTAACGCGTAAGAACCTGCCCTTGGGAGGGGTGGGGGTTATATGGAATGCCCTGCTCGCATACTTGTTGTGCTATATTCGAGAAAGGGGACAGTCCAGAAGATTATTGCAGCACCTTCTATAGCCCAGCAGCCTATGTTGCAACTTATGGTAACTTAGTTTCTCCAATCAATGAAGAAAATATGTGGCTGAAAGTTGAGTGTGACACCATCATACCTCCCATCTTTAGGGTGAAGCCAGGAAGACCACGGATGGTGAGGATCAGAAAACCTGATGAGAACCGTTCTCAGACAAAGCTTAGGAGGACGGGTTCATCTGTTACATGTAGCAACTGCGTCCATTATGGACATAATAGAAGGCATTGTCCTAATCCAATAGTGTCAGGTATCATGCAAATCTGAATCTACAAACTATTGTTTTACTATTTTAAATTTGAAATTATAGGGTATTTGAGGTGTTTAGTGGATTAGGTTGTGATTAGTATAATGTATGGTGTATGAAAATATATTATGCTGTGTTGTAAATTGTGTGAATTGATTTGGATCGCAAACAGATTATGCTGCCTTATAAATAGACTATAAGATAATTATAAATTGATTATGCTGTGTTATATATAAATTGTAAATGGATTATAAATTGATTGAAAAAAAAAAGCTGAATATTCATGTTGCAATCTGGTGTTTACCTGATTTCAGAACCTGGTGTTGCTACTGCCGCCAACGGAGAAGATCCAAATGCTGCTGACACTGTGCTTACTGCTGCGCCTACTGCTGCTACTACTGCTGATCCTGCAGCTGCTGTTGACACTGATCCTGCTGCCAACAACAGATCCGGTGTGAATATCCGTAGATCTGAGCGAATAATGCAAACAGAGGTAGGCAAGGAAAGGGATAGAGAAAGGGGTAGAGCTGCATCTTCACAACCACTCCCCACCACACCTGCATCTTCACAACAGCTACCCACCACACCTGCTGTTGCTACCTCCACTCAACCACCTCTCATACTTGCAACTTCAGCATCTCAGGCTCCAACCACATCCACCGGTGCAGTGGCTCCAACCACAGCTACCTCACAACAAGCCTTACCTCTTGAAGGGCCAGCCTTCCAGCCTCTCTTAGCTGTGACAAGTGCAAAATCTCACCAAGCACCTAGAGCATCTTCTCAATCTTTACCAAAGACAAAGGTATTTGGTGTGAGGAGAAGTGGACGGCTGAAGTTAGGAGTGAGGAAGCAAAAAGAGGCACCTAGTCTACATATAGACCTAAGTGATGACTGAAGTCTCTTTAAATTTATAGTTAGGGTTGTTGGAGTTGCTATTAAATAGTATATCTTGTGATGAATTGTGTCTATGTGGCTATTGTTTATTATGTGGATAGGACCACTATTTTGATATTTTGTAATCAGGTTTGACCACTTTTAATTGTTGCACTTCTTGGATCTTTATTTTGGATTAGGTATGTGGCATATATGACCACTTATGTTATGATATTTTGTGTAAGTATGGTTTACAGGAACACTTACTTAATGAAAATATATGTAGCATATTTTCTTGCCACTTCTTGCTGCAAGTTGTTGTCAATTGTAAAAATTAAAATATTCACATTGATAAAGTTGCTTCCTAACTATCATTTGTTATACACACAAAATACATCAAAGTGCAAAATTGATTCAAACTAAACATAATTAACTTTAATTGGATTGAAGCCATAGAATCTCTTACATTACAACTTCATACCACAAATAACTCTAAACTCTTGCAAACCACATTCTAATTATTAAGACTATCAAAAACATAAATAGCATATATTGCATTTTACATTGAATTTTCATATTATTATCCAACCCCCAACTTATTCTTGGAGAATATTCAACTCATCACATAATCTACCCACACAAGCATCTATTTCTCTGGCTTCAACAATTAATCTCTCCATCTCCACGTTTAGCCTCTCTATCTTTCTTTCTTGTGCATCCAATTTCCACATTTCAGCTTCCAACTTAGCAGAATTTTGTGTTCCAACAACTCCAACAACAGCAGCAGACACGTTACTTCTTGCACCAACTTTATCAACCCACTCAAAAAATTTGTATCTTCTGTTAGGGTAAGAAATAAATCTTCTATTAGGATTCTTTGTTGTTCCTGAAATTTGAAGACTCAGAGTGTCACCACAAAAAACGATGAACTCGCCTTTCCTTTTCCTTTGGCCACCCATTCTTTGCACCGTCATCAACCTCAATCCAATCAAAATCATTAATCCACTAAAAAAAGTTGCATTTTGGTATCTTCCCACAAGTAACATACCTCCTACCATGGTTAAAAACGGCTGAAGAACGGTGGACGATTACTACCTCTCCACAGAAACATAGGTGTCTTCTTTTCTTCGAGTTCGAGCTCCTGAAAACACAGCTTCCCGAAGAAAGAATGAATGAGATTCCTTGACTATGAGTCATAAATTTGGAGAATATGAAAACTGAAAATGAAAAAGGGAGAAGAAGAGAAACCTCAGAATTTTTAAATTTGGAGAATTTTTTTGTTTAGTACTGAGTATATAGACTCCAGTTTTAATAGTTTCAAAATATTTAGATTATTAAATGGTTTTTGTAATAATATATATTTTTTTAAATTTTTAATAATTATTAAATAGTTATTTTTTAATTTTATTTATTAATTAATTTTTTATATATTATTTAATTTTAAATTTTATTTTTTTTATAAATTATTATTTTATTATTTATCACATCTATCTTATCTTTAAAATTCTATCATTAATAATTTAATGTTCTATGGGTATCCATTTTTAATTTCTTTCTCAATTTATTTTTACTTTGAAATTATAATATTATTATTTTAATCCCAAGATTAATAATTTCATAATCTATCATTAATTTTTTTCAATTGTCCAATAATATAATTGTAATATTATTTATGATTGTCTTTTCATAATCAATTTGTTGTAGTCATTGCTCATTGTTTGTCAATTGTCAAGTATACGTTCTTCGCATTTGTAGAAATGCAATCCATAGAAAATCAATCGATTTTTTTTATTGGAATAATTGATTGATTAGTGAATGAAAGTGTATCACTATTGCAAAAGCGGGGAGTAGCGGCGGAGAAACAGCGGCTGTGGCCAAAATCGCCGCATATTGGACGGGTAGCTGCAGAGATGACCGGCGGTCTGGTAAATGACGCAAAACGCTCCTGAATAGCGGCTGGGTAGCGAAGACCGCAGCGAAATTAGGATATATATCGTCAACATTCCTCGTCTGACCCTATATTCTTGGCGCGCACCAAAGCAGAGCAGAGGTGCGAACCACACCCACCCCCCTGTGCCACATACAATATACCCGGCGACTACTTCCATAAACGCCGCTAGGTGAGTTTTAGTTCAGTGTTTCAATTCCCCCTTTTATATCACAACCAATAATCTCTTCCCCCCAATTGTGCAGAAACCCGCGAGTTTATTTTAGCAGCGCGCCAACCAAGAGCAAGAGCAGAGCCGTGAACTTCAGCGGAAGAACCCAGCCAGGTGAGGATCTTATCATAATTCAATGTGTCCATTCTCCGCTGTCATCTTATACCCTTTAATTGAGTCCTCCAATTTTGCAGAAACCCCTAAAATTTTCGAGCTATTTCCTGTTATCCACAATTCCTGAAACCATACTCTCTCAGCCATTGTGTGCAAAATTCCTGACCTTTGCTCCACCTTGCGCTTCCGTGTTGGTCGTCGAGCCGCACAGCTGCCATCAGTGCTTCTCTCACCGGGGTTGAAGTTGATAATATCCCCCTTCACTGGTTCGTTCATCCATATTGACCTCTTTTTCGTGTTTTCATTCTTGGTTCAGACTTTTGAACAATAATTTGTCTATATCTTCTATTTGTTGGGGTTAATTGCTGCTGTTTAGAGTTAGGAATTTGATTCATGTGACTTGATCCATTATGAGCAAGCTCAGCTGCCTAATCATTTATCTATTGTTGTCATTACTTTAACTATTTGAACAATAGAGAGTTGATTATCTAGATAGATAATTCAGTATGATTAATTAGTGTATTACTCTGTGTATGATCAGCAAGAATTGAGTATGATGAGTTAGCATATTACTCTGTCTATGACCAACAAGAATTGAGTATGATTAATTATCATATTACTCTATGTATGATTAATTAGTTATGTTAAAAGATTAATCTAATTAGGGTATACATACAGCTGCACATCTGTGTATGATCAGCCTGAATGAATTGATCTGTTAATATTACTCTTAAGTAATGAAACAAGGACACTTTAGAGAACAACAAGAAGAGAAAGGATGAAAGTAACGGGATCAGGTTTGAGTCCTCCCATCAAATAGATTATGAACACAAATCCAGTTGGAAGTGCAAGCTCCAATGGCCAGTTTCCTATTGTTCTTGCCAAGAAGTAGGAAGAGAGCATGTACATTCCCAAAGATGCATTTGATATAGTTTTACCTGGATTGGATTCTAGCCGCAATTAATTTTATTTTGTTGCATTAACAAAGTGATTTTTTTCCAAACCTTACAATAATAATCTATTTGAAACACTTATAAATCAGTACTATGATAAAACCTTTCTTTTTATTCCCGTGTTTCTTAAAACTGCCTTCGTTTTTTACCTTCAACTTGGCTGATTTTTTACTAGCATGAAAAGTGATCTAATATTGACTTTTTTGGTATTTATTGTGCTCTGTCTATTTATTTTATATGTAATACTAAATGTAATCTTATAACAACTATTTGAAGGTGTTTTTCCCTTATGCACACACTAAATTTTCAACATCGTGTACATGATTTTTTTTGGGTGGTGCTATATGATATGAATATTTTCTGCATGAGAAGTGTTGAACATTAGTGGTCTGTGATGTAAAAATATATTATTAAGAAACTGGCTGATATCATTAGAAGAGGTGAAATTAAACTTTGTGAAGCTGAATTTGTTATTTTATTAATTATGTATTGGTACATAGGATTTTGCTGCATATTGATTAAAATAGCTTAGGACAAATTTAGAGTAATGCACTTGTGCCATGCTTATACAGTGCTACTCTGTTAACTCTAAGTATATAATAACAGATGAAAAAGGGCCAAAGGGCTAAGGTGATAGTGTCCCAATTCTTATATATAACAAGCTGCTTTATGAGTGTCTTTTTTCTTCTTTTCAATTGGCGAATAGAAGAGACTGTTAGAGTAATTAACATCTGTGTCACGACGCATGTTTGGAATGCTCATCTACATGATGCATGGGTTCATCTACATATATGTCTTTTTGCGTTTAGAAAAACAATCGATATTTTTATTCAATTAATTGATTGGTGAATGGAAATCATTTTTTTGTTGGTAATTTTCAGAAAATAATCGATTTTTTATTCAAAGAATCAATTGATTAGTGAATAAAAATCTTTTCTGTTTATAATAATCGATTATTTTACGAACAAAAGTTAGCTTTTATACAAGTCAATCGATTTTATTACATATCTAATTAATTGGTTGAGAAATTTAATTAATTAGTTGAAGAAAACAATTGATTGGATTAACAGTAAACATGACTTTTCAATTATTTATGCTATTTAACAAATCAAAACAACTAACGAATTCAAAAATAAAAATGTGTTGATTCACGTTTTTTTCTTTTTCTTCAATTCAAAAGAATTATTTGACGTTGAATCTTAATTTTATAATATAGGCTTGAGTTTTAAAAATTAAATTAGTTGAAGTTATTTACAAATCAATCTCATAATCGTATTCATAGACTAGAGTTAATGGATG
Source organism: Arachis duranensis (assembly GCF_000817695.3). Lineage (NCBI taxonomy): Eukaryota > Viridiplantae > Streptophyta > Magnoliopsida > Fabales > Fabaceae > Arachis > Arachis duranensis. Next base: position 21,854,438 of record NC_029776.3, read on the forward strand.
AATTATTAATGATATAATTGTGAAGATAATATAAATGATGAATAATAAAATTATAATTTATAAAATAAAAGATAATTTTTTATTAAAATAATATATGAAAATTTAATTAATAAATAATATTTAATTAAAAAAGAGTCATTTGATAATTAAAAAATATATAAAATATATTTTATTACTAAAATCATTTAATAGTATAAATATTATTGGATTATTTTAAGGGTTTTTGAAGGGTATTTATAAATTTAATTAATTAATATTATTAATATTATTGATATTATTATTAATATTATTATTAATATTAATAAACGATTACTAACCGTTTAGTATCATTTGGTTGAAGGGACACAATCTTTTAAGGATTGTATATATTCAAAATATTGTATCTATTGGCAATAGAAAAGACACAATCATTTGAATACGTAACTAATCATAATTGCTAAGTGCAATATGTATAAATAATTTCTTGTCCACTATTATATAAAACACAAGTACTAAGTGTACATTTTAATCAACTATTAAGAAATTTTTTTTGTTCAAGAGAGTTGAGAATTTCTTACTATTGCTAATTAAGAAACTCTTATGTTTCATTGTATCCTGGGAGAGTATTGCCATCAACCCTAAAGCAACTAAGTGTGGGGACAAATATCTCTCTAAAGAAAGCGATCTAATCGTGCCTTGAAACCACTACACAAATATAAGATTTTGTCATCTTCTCATACTAATATACCCAACAATTTTAGAGAGATATTTCTTGAAGATAGCACAAGATCAAAACACTACATTCAAGGTCATGAATCAAGAGTTTGTCAAATTAGATCGCTTTGATGGAACGAACTTCAACCATTGGAAAGACAAGATGATGTTTTTTTTTTCAGTTCTCAATCTTGTATATGTGATTGACCCAAAGACTATACCAATTGCCGATGCCGCTGAAAAAATCCACACCGGAAGAGAAAGAAAAGATTGTTCAATTGAAAAAGAAACGTGATGAAGATACTTCATATTCTCAATACTTTATCCGACCGACTCTACGATCTCTACATGTCAATTCAATCATCATTAGAGATTTGAAAATCTTTGGAAGAAAAGTACAATACCGAACGACAATGAATAGATAAGTTTATTATGATGAAATATTTTAAATTTATTATGAATGATACTATGTCTGTCATAGATCAAATTCATGAATTACAAATCCTTGTAAGTAGACTTTGTGATCTACAAGTGGTGATCCCTGAATCATTACAAGTTGGAGCAATTATTTCAAAATTGCCTTCATCTTGGAATGGTTATAGGAAGAAACTTTTATATCTTGGTGAGGACTTCACAATTGAGAAATTACTAAGGCATATACGTATAAAGGAGAAAATTTGAAAACGTGATGCTGTGTATATTTCTCAAAATTTTAAAGTGAATCATATTGGTAAAAACAACACTAATAAGAAGAAAAGAAAGTTCTCTAAAGATTCAAAGCAAGATAAGAAGAGACAAAGAGAGTGTTATCATTGTCACAAGAAAGGACACTATATCAAAGAATGTAGACTTCTGAAAAAGGAAGCACCAAAGACTGACTTAGTGGAAGAGAAGGATCTAATTGCTATGGTTGTAGAAAAAGTACAAAACATGCATATTGACATGGTTACAGAAGTTAACATAGCAACACAAGGAAAATCACTTGAATGGTGGTTAGATTCTGGGGCTACTGTTCATGTTTGCAATGATTGCAACCAATTCAAAACATATGAAGAAGTGGACAATAGAGAGGTCTTAATGGGCAATGACAACTCAACCAAAGTTTGTGGTCAAGGAACTGTGGAAGTGAATTTTACATCTGGAAAGAAATTAAGTTTAATAAATGTACTTCATGTTCCAGATTTGAGAAAAAATTTAGTTTCTGTTAGTCTCTTGTGTAAGAAAGGATTTAAAGTTGTAATGGAATCCGATAAAGTGATCTTGCTTAAGAATGATGTATTCGTAGGAAAAGGATATTGTACTGAAGACATGTTTAAACTTAGTATTAATAAAGTGAATGTTTCATTGTATGTTGTTGATTCTTGTGATTTATGGCATAGTAGATTAGCACACTTAAATTACAAATCAATTGAATATATGCAAAAGAATAACTATATTGATCTTAGTAACAAGGATTTTAACAAAAAATGTGATATTTGCATACAATCCAAAATTACTAAGAAACCTTTTCCTATAGTTGAAAGAACACATTTATTGGAGTTGATTCATAGTGATATTTGTGAACTAAATGACAATATTACTAGAGGAGGAAAAAGATATTTTATAACTTTTATTGATGATTGTTCTAGATTTACTTATGTGTATTTGCTTAGAAATAAAGATGAAGCTTTTGAAATGTTTAAGAAATATAAAATTAAAGTAGAAAATATGCATAATAAGAAAATAAAAGTTCTTCGTAGTGATCGAGGTGGATAATATTTTTCTAATGAATTGATCACTTTGTGAATTATATGGTATTGTGCATGAATCTTTCGCTCCATATACTCCGCAAAAAAATGGTTTGGCGGAAAGAAAAAACCATACCTTAGTGGATATGGTTAATTCAATGTTATTAAATGCAAAATTGCCTTACAATTTGTGTGGTGAAGCATTATTGACATCATGTCATATTCATAATAGGATACCATCAAGACATAGAAAGGTTCTCCTTATGAAATTTGGAAAGGAAGGAAACCTAATTTAAATTATCTTAAAGTGTGGGGATGTTTAGCCTTTTATCGAGTTCCTGATCAAAAGAGAACCAAATTGGGGCCAATAGTCATAAAAGGCACTTTTATAGGATATGCTCAAAATTCTAAAGCATATAGAATATTGATAAACCACTATTTTATGGTTTACAATGTGTTTAATTGTGTGGTTTTATCATGATCTTTACCCATTTATTCATATAATTAGCATGTATTTATATTTCCTTCCTAAAATTATTACATGATTGAAAACATGCTTCTTTGATCTTAGTTTAGCTAATCTTAATCCTCTCTTATTACCATTCGATGCCTTGATCTGTGTGTTAAGTGTTTCAGGCTTTATAGGGCATGAATGAGTGAGAGATTGGGAAGGAAGCTTGCAAAAATGGAAGGAACACAAGAAATTGAGGAGAAGACCAGTGAGAAGTGACGCGTACGCGTCAGCGACGCGACCGCGCGGAAGAAAGGAATTCGCAGTGATGCGGCCGCATGAGTGACGCGGACGCGCGGATTGGAAAAGCAGAAGCGACGCGGAGGCATGGACGACGCGTCCGCATGGAAAAGAAAAACACCGAATGACGCGTCCGCGTGAATGACGCGTCCGCGTGACGTGCGCAATCTGCAGAATTACAAAAGTCGCTGGCAGAGATTCTGGGCCGATTTTAACCCAGTTTTTGGCCCAGAAACACAGATTAAAGTCAGGGAACATGCAGAGACTCATCATGCTTTTCATAATTCACTTTTCATAGTTTTAGATGTAGTTTTTAGAGAGAGAGGCTCTCTCCTCTCTCTTAGGATTTAGGATTAGGATTTTTAGAAATTAGGATTTATCTCATCTTCATATCGGGTTCAATATTCTTTTATTTTGACTTCTCTTCTACTTTGAGATACTTTAATGCTTTTATTTGTATTTGATTTATGTTGCCCAATTGGCTTATGAATTTTTCCATGTTAGATGTTACTGCTTTGAATGAATGCTACTTGACGTATTTCAGATATTTATGATTTCAATTTAGCTTTCCACATTATTGGCTTTAATTGATTAACTGGAAGCTCTTGAGTTATCAACTATTCATGATTGACTGTTATATCGGGTAATTAACTGGAATTCCACTAACTCTAGTCTTTCCTTAGAATCTGGCTAGGACTTGGGAAATCTAACCAATTAGTTCACTTGACTTTCCCTTGCTTACGCAAAGTTTAACTAAGTGGGATTAACTTCCATTCTCATAGGAGTAATTAGGATAGGACTTCCAAATTTTCATATCTTGCCAAAAGTTTATTTTATAGTTAATTATTTATTTTATCTGCCATTTAAATTACTTGTTCCTCATCTTTAAAACTCCGATTTACAAAACCCATAACTGGCCAAGAGCCATAAAAGGCACTTTTATAGGATATGCTCAAAATTCTAAAGCATATAGAATATTAGACTTAGTGTCTAATGTAGTTGTTGAATCAAGAGAAGTAGAATTTATTGAAAATAAATTTATCAATGATTCAACTTCTAATTCAGAGTATCCCCAAAATGATACTAACATTTCACAAGAAATAAATAATCAAAATAATAAACGTCTAAGCAACAAAAATTTGATTGAACCAAGGAAGAGCTTGAGAGTAAGAAAAGAAAAGGACTTGAGTCTAGATTTTATTTCTTCTCAGGCAATCACCTTTTTGTTAGAAGGAACTAGGAATTCTGTAACAAACAAGATTTCTATTGTTATGAACATAGAGGGTGATCCTCAAATATTCAAAGAGGCTATGGCTTCAAGGGATTCTGCTTTTTGGAAAGAAGCAATAAATGATAAAATGGACTCAATATTATCTAACAATACTTGGGTCTTGGTTGATTTGCCTCCAGGATCAAAGCCTATAGGATGTAAGTGGGTATTTAGAAGAAAGTATAATACTGATGGTTCATTACAAACCTTTAAAGCAAGGTTAGTGGCCAATGGGTTTAGACAACAAGAAGGTCTAGACTATTTTGATACCTATGCACCTGTGACAAGAATGACTTCTATTAGGGCTCTTATAGTATTAGCATTCATACATAAATTTCATATACATCAAATGGATGTTAAAACGGCTTTTCTAAATGGAGATCTTAATGAAGAAATTTATATAGAACAACCGGAAGGCTATGTGCTACCCGAAAATGAAAAGAAAGTTTGTAAATTAATTAAGTCTTTGTATGAGCTAAAATAAGCGCCTAAACAATGGCATGAGAAGTTTGATTCAGTGGTGTTATCAAATGGCTTCTCACGTAATAGTTCGGATAAATGTATTTACTCAAAATTTATTAAAGATTATGGAGTAATCATTTGTTTATATGTTGATGATATGTTAATCATCGGAACAAATTTAGAAGGAATTCGTATAACAAAGGAGTATCTAACTTCTAAACTCAAGATGAAGGATTTGAATGAAGTTGATACAATATTAGGCATAAAGGTGCATAAGAATGAAGTTGGCTTTACTTTAAGTCAATCTCATTATATCAAAAAAGTATTGAAAAAGTTTGATCATCTCACAATTAAAGAATTAAATACGCCGTATGATCCTAATCTTAAATTAGAAGGAAATATGGGAAGACCTATAGCACAATTAGAATATGCTAGTGCTATAGGAAGTTTAATGTATGCAATGTATTGTACTAGACCTGATATAGCATTTGTTGTGTGCAAATTATCAAGGTTTACAGGAAAGCCTAGCAATCAACATTGGAAAGTTATAATAAGAGTTCTTGGTTATCTCAAGAAAACCATAAACTTGGAATTACATTATAGTGATTATCCCTCAGTTTTAGAAGGTTATTCCGACGCAAGTTGAATTACAAATCTTAGTGACAACAAATCCACTTCACGATGGATTTTTACTATAAGTGGTGGAGCAATAAGTTGGGCCTCAAATAAACAAACATGTATTATGCATTCTACTATGGAGGTTGAGTTTGTAGCTTTATCAGCCGCATGTAAAGAAGCGGAATGGTTAAGAAATTTGTTATATGATATAAAGCTGTGATAGTGAATTATCCATGTCTTGAGTATATAATAAGGTTTATAATGGAAAGTCTAGACATATAAGTTTGAGACATGAATTTGTGAGGCAACTAATAGATGATGGTGTAATTACCATCACTTATGTAAGATCTCAAGAAAATTTATCAGATCCTTTGACTAAAGGTTTGTCAAGGGATAAAATCAAAGAAACTACTGCTAAAATGGGATTAAAACCTATTATTGCTAAATGATGGGAACCCAACCTTATTCTAGTAGACTACTAGTTTCAAGGTTTAATGGGTAATAACAAGTTATTTAGCAATTAGAGCACTAAGGTATATGATTTAGTGCTATTTACAATAAATTAGGAGGGTGAGTTTAAACTCTTAATGGAATGATAATATTATCTATCAAAAGATTCCACCTATATGAAAATAAGAGTGGTGCCGTTCTAATAGAGAATTTTAGAAGTTTTATTCCCATAAATATTCATGAAACCAGGATGAGCACAAGGTCATATAAGTGCTTAAAATTGTAAACTCTTGAACTTGGAGGGTATAAGTAATGTGTGTGATTTTTGGTAATAGCATATGGAGTATATGTTTAATCGATTAGACACCTATTACTTCGTTAGAACTTTAAAATTTACACTAAAAATGTTTAATCTTAGTGACACATTCTGTATGCATATACTTGTATGACATTTAAATTTTGTAAATAGTGAGGGATTGAAGGTATTTACAAATTTGATTAATTAATATTATTAATATTATTGATATTATTATTAATATTATTATTAATATTAATAAACGGGTACTAATTATTTGTATTAATTAATTAAATATTTTTTAATGGGTTATTATAACTGTGCCTTTAGACTATAGGTTAAAAATATTATAAAAAATATTTTATAAAAATTGTTGAAAAATAAATATTTTTAAAATGTGTCCTTAAAATACAAATTAACTAAATTATTTTTTAATTTAATGTGTTTGATTCATTCAATTGTATTAATTATAACTAATTAATTGTGTAATTTGATTTTGATTAGGATAAATATTTTATCATTTAATATTTTATTTTATTCATTAAATTACATTAATAATAACTTCAAATATTTAATTTAATTAGAGTAAATATCAAATTATTTTATTTTTTTTTATTCATTAAACCAAATTAATTATAACTAATTTATTATTTAATTTGATTGAGATAAACATTAAATTATTTAATAAATAATATATAAAGCAATGAAATAAATGAACTCAATTAATTCAAATTATTATCTTATTATTTTATATATCCCTTTTCTCCTTCTCTATTTTGTACTTCAAGTAAAATATTTGTAATTTTTTATTTTTTTTTTTTATCTTAATTTTGTTATAATTTTTTAACAAAATTAATATATAAGATTATGAAAAGTCATATTTAAATTTAACAAGAACAAGACGACTTACATATAAATGGTTTTTATGGATAATAAGGTAAGTTGATTATTTTTCATGATTTTTTCAAGTGATGCTAGGTCCCTTTTATAAATATTTTTGGTTTATATTTTAAGTTTATTTAGTAAGTAAACCCTTGCACGAATCAAAGACAGTGCGATTTTATAGATTTATAAGTGCTAATAGGCTTTATATTTAATTTGTTTTATAGTGTGATAATAGCCAATATATTTTTTGGTAGATTTAATTATTACTATATTATTTATGATCACATTCAGTATATATATCTGATTTATTGAAGAAAGTAGATTATTAAAACCGATTAATAACTATTTTAGAGTTAATCTAGTTAACACTAAATTAAAAAAAGACAGATAATGCATAACATGTTACTTTTTTATTAATTAAATTATTATAATTTAAAATAATTTTAAAAAATTATTTAAAATTATAATTTCAATTTTATCACATACATAGTACGGGTAATTACACTTGTTAATATTAATAAACGGGTACTAACCGTTTAGTACCATTTAGTTGAAGGGACACAACCCTTTAAGGATTGTGTCTATTGGCAATAGAAAAGACACAACCATTTGTATACGTAACTAATCATAATTGCTACGTGCAATATGTATAAATAAGTCCTTGTACATTTTAATCAACTATTAAAAAAAAATTTTGTTCAAAAGAGTTGAAAATTTTTTACTATTGCTAATTAAAAAATTCTTAGGTTTCATTGTATCTTGGGAAAGTATTACCATCAACCCTATAACAACTAAGTGTGGGGATAAATATCTCTCTAAAAAAAGTGATCTAATCAAACCACTACACAAATATAAAATTTTGTCATCTTCTCATATTAATATACCTAACACTATCTAATTCTTTGTTCCCTAATTTAATGTTATAATGAATAGGAGGTGAACTACTAATCTTTTTTAGTCCTATCTCTTAATAATAGATCCATATAAATTTAATTAATTATATTAAAATAATTTATTTCATGTTTGATAATGTATAAAAATAAATACTCAACTTAATAAGAAAAATTAAATAACTAAAATTGTACATTTGACAAATATAATTTTATATTTTAAAATATTAAATATATATTTTAAACAATAAACCAAATAATTTTTTTTTACAGACCAATCAATGCCCTTAACTTCTGACTTCTTCCTGAAATTTAATTTAGCTGGGCATTTATCTGTGGATTAATTATTTGAACACACATCTAATAATAAAGATTAATTTTCATCTAACAAGTATGTATTAATTAATTTAACTTCTATTCCCTATTCCTTGTAGCATTTGAGATTCTGGTTAAGAACTCATTGAACACATCATCGCCGCTGAGCAAGCTAACCCTTGCATACTTTTGATCAACACCAAATCGCTTCCCTCCTCGTACAAGCACCTTCAAATTCCTCAGATAACTCTCACAATCTTCTATGCTCCCCTTGCACTTCATCCAAGCAAATGCTGCAATAATATATATTAATACACTAGTCATTATATAAAATGCATGCTGAGTCATATGCGAAAATAGATGCTCTCAATTTTAAAAAAAAAATTGAGAGAATAAAGTGTGATCTCTCACGATTAATTTTATAAGTGGGACTAAGAAAAAATATGAAAAAGAACGATGAAGAGTTATAGATCACACTTTACTCCCTTAACTTTTTTTAACAATTGAGAGAATCTATTCCTGTCATAAACTCCTCGGCCGCTAAGTAAAATGAAATGAATTTTGTTACCCGGGTAAGATTCAGATGTGTGGTTAGTGAAGGTGCAATAGGCCTTAGAATACTTGGCCAAGGAGAAGAGGTTACTTTTGTCAACAACTGCCCTTAGTTTCTCCCACCTTTCCCTCAACTTGCGCCTCGAATATTCAAAGAAGAGCTCATCAGGATCTAGGGACGATCCTATTTCCTGGTAACTGTCACAGATCACTCCTATGATCTTAGCAACTCGGGTTTGAGATTCTTTTGACACTCCAATTGAGCTCATATGAATGAACCTTGTCATCTTCCTTGCAACTTCAATGTCCTTCACAATTGCCCACCTTCACATACCAAAATCAAAATATAGTTATTAAAAAATTATTTTTTTGTTAATATTAGTCTGTTTTATTATTGTAACATTATTTTGATTTTTTACTTTTGAAAATTCATACATAAAGTACCCATATATATGTTGATTATGGATTCGGTTGCAATTGTTGAGATGGCAATCATTGGAATGCACATTGCAACGCAAAAATTAAACTTTACATTGTTGGTAGCTATTTAAAAAAAAATAATTGTGAGAAATTAATATTTTTTAGAAATACAAAATAAATGGTAATAACATGATATTTTTTATTTTAAAATTTAAAAATTAACTATTTTTATGCTCTGTGCCAACTGCCAACAATCTATTTGTTATAATTGATGAGTGAGATGTCGGCACATAATTAAATTTAATTAACCATAATGTTAGAGAAACAAAAAATAAGTTTTTTTTTTTTACCAAAGATAGGAGACTCGAACTCGCAACTTCTTAATTGAGTATGGGGAGACTATGCCATTTGAACTATTACTCATTAACTTAAATTTGGGAAGATAAGAGACTCGAACCCGCAACCTCTTAATTGAGTATGAGGAGTCTGTGCCATTTGAGCTATTGCTCATTGGCACAAAAAATAAGTTGTTACTTGTTAGTGTTTTTAGTTAATATTTTTTATTATTAATATTTCCGTTAAATTAAATGGAAAGAGGGATACGCTGATTGATGAATACTAACCCAATGCGGGAACCAGCATGGCCGGTGCATTTGGAGAATGTGAACAACATAAGATCATGGTCATACTGTTGAGTAATGGGAGTATATTGTGGCCAATAATACGCTAAGTCATGAATCACTCTCCCTTCTCCTTCACAGTTTGCCACTGCTCTCCTTATGCTTCCACAAGGGTTGTTAGGGGCAGTTACCACCTCTATATATTCCTCATTCTTATCATACTCCCTTGCATCTCCTCCCCACCGATACAACCCCGAACGCAAAATCTCAACCTCATCTTTATATTCCTGCAATTATAATAACAAACACTCAATAATTTCAAATTGTTTTATTTGACTTAACATTTACAATTTTAACCTGTTAGAATCAGACATCAATAGTAATGATAAATTATTAATAACGAAAGAATCATATCATTTGGCGCCGTTTCATGTGCAAATTAAATGGCACGCAATTTGGATCATCATTTATTAAGTCAACCACTTTTAAAATTAATTGATTGGAAATATTAAATATTAGAGTATCAAATAATTAAGAAGACAAGAGAGAGACACGGCCATGTTACAATGTTTGCATACAGTGAGATAGAGAATCTATGGATCCATGTGGTTCTATGTGAATCATGTGTTTGTTGCATGTTCCCTTAGAAGCCTAGTGTTCCCAATAGACATGTTTGTCATATTTTGGTCTCCTAATAAGGTTTTCTGCACAACACCCTTCCATTCCTCATCATCACTTATTTAAGATTGATTCACTACGACTAAATTATATATGTATGAAGAATGAATTTGTCACAAAAATATGTTCGATTGTTTATACAAATAATAAATTAAACATAATTTTTTAAATAAAAAAATAAAAATAAAAACTGTTGGAGTAATTATTTAAGGGTATGACAGCCATAAAGCAAAGTGAGACCCAGTACCGTGGGCCCTTAAAGGGAGCAAAAGAGACATGGTGTTTACAAGAAACGTAATGTTAACATGTTATTCATCTACCATACATGACAACGCGCGCCAAAACATAAAATAGGCCTCTCTTTTTTTTTTTTTTGTCTCTCTTCTTTGTTTTTTTCCAAGATATATTTTAGCAATCTAAAGGCTGAGTGCTGAATAACTAGATTGTTTTTGGGTATTGTGTTCTAAAGTTTGTAAACAACCATTTGTAAAATTGATTTTAACTAAGAGTTTGTTAGTGTCAATGTAATTTATATTTATCAATTTTTATATCAAAATATATTATAGTAAATTAAATATTATTTTGGATAGTATTACTTAAAATTATTTTTAGATGAAAAATTATTAAAAAATATAAATTTTAATAATTATTTTATATTAATTTATTTTAAATATTTAAATAAATTCTAATACTGTTTTTCTAATACTTTTAGTATTTTTAGTACTCTTTTAGATCTAATTTTTTGCTAAGATTTTAATATTATTTTTATGTTAATTTTTATTTAATTTAGTCTTTTTAATGAGATTAATAGAATCACAATACAAAACACAACAAAAGCTTCATAAAAAAGAAAACTCATATAAATAAGAAATAATAAAAATTTTATAAAAAATTCAGAAAAATATTATAAAAAGAAAAAATATAATTCATTATATAAAAAATAAATTATATAATTAGTAGATATATAGAAAATAAATTTTTTAATTAATGGTTTAACAAAAGAAAGTGAATGCAAAAACTAAACTTTTAAATTTTAGATAAATATGAGTTAGACTATAAAATTACGTTTGCATTTAGAGGATAAATCTTTTAGAGAAAACTATACGAACAAACATTAGACCAAATCACCAAACAGATTCTAGATGCCACATATATCAAATATTGTGACATAAAAAGTATTAACCAAATATATTAAATTTACTGTTTAAAATTAACAACTTATTTATGAAATAATTTATATATTAAAAAATATTAAAAAATCTTCATAAATTACTAAATATCAAATTGGACCGAAAAAAAACTTTTACATAAAATAGGAAGACAATTTTCAAATCTTTTATATATTTTTGTGATGCTTTAAAAGGGAAAACATTTTTCCCCAAAAAATCTATTAAATCAAATAAGATATAAAAGATAATAATAAAATAAATAGTCAAATCTATTAAATCAAATAAGATATAAAGAGCAATAACAAAATAAGAAATATTGTAAAAGCAAATCTAGTGTAAAAGCTATACTCAAAATGACCATAAAAAACAAAAAAAATGGCCAAATTAGTGATTCAATTTGACTTGTTAGTTAAATGAGTGAGGAATTAGATTTGAAGTAACAAGTAGTGAGATGAAAAAGTAACGAACCGAGTAATAAGGAGAAGCAGCCACGACATTGATGGGAATGGGAGAATCCGAAGGAGAGAGAGCAAACAAGGCAGCCTGGAAGAGCTGAGTGGAGCCAGTGCCAACCACGATGTGCTTGTCCATGCCGGCAGAGGCGTTCCCCACCACGCGGTGGAGCCGCTGGATGGCTTCCCTCAGCTCCGGCAGCATGAACCAGCACACGTTGCTCGTGTCGCTCAGGTAGCTCATCAAATCCTCGCCGTTTATCACCACCGTACACTCTTCACTCTTCTTCCTCCAGTATGATCTGAACACCTCTGGATCACCTCTGTATTCAATTCATTTTATTCCATTAAAACAAATCATATATTACATTAAGAATAATAATATTATTTTTTTAATAACAATAATAATAATATGCATATATTAGTAACACTGTCATATAGAAAGAACGAACAGAGTATGTAGATATATGTATGTAATGTGGGATGAAAGAGAAAAAAGAGAGATTTATATGATTACTGATCAAGATTGATGAAGGAACTCGGAGATGGGGTGATAAGAGGCTTGATGGTGCCATTGGAACAAGGGAAGCCGTTATTAATTTTGTTGACAGAAGGAACAGGAGGAGAAGCAGCCTTCAGAACCACCATAGTTGAAAATCAGAAGAAGTGACAACTCTTTCTATGATTTAAATATAATAATGCTTGTGATGAATTCTATTAGCGAGTATGAATATATATATATATATATATAAGAGGAAGAGAGGTCTATGCACATACATCTCAATCAAGGTAAGGTCCATGCATGATGTATGAATGCATGATTTAATTTTTTTTCTCCATTTGTATTGGGTAAAATATTTTCTTGCAGATATACCATAAAAAGAATATATTCTTACTAATTTGGTTTGACAAATGACTTGCTGAGTTGCTGTATATGACCCCTCTTGAAAAATTTGACCAATCAACAAATAAAAAATAATATATAAAATGATTTTTTAACAAAAATATAAGAGAAACAATTAAGATACAACCACCACCAAAACCACAAAATATCAAAACCAGTAATATTTATATCCAATAGATTTCAGCAGTCCAAAAGGTGTTCAAATTTTCTATTTTTGACATTATTACTTTTATCTAGTCATTTAATTTATTTTAGCATTGGTGAATCCTTTCGCTCATAATTATTAGACTCGACTCGATTCGGCCAGTTCGATCAAAAATCTAATCACTTAGCCGAACCAAACCACTCATTAAATTGGCTATATAATAGACCTGGTGAAATTCGGTTCGACCCGATAAATTTTATGCGAATTCGATGATCTGGACGGTTAATCCAATTCGGTCCGGATCATTTTTATTAATTTTTTTTTCTGAAACGGCATCATTTCAAGCCACCCCCATCCCCCTCTTTGAATGAACTTTGAGCCATTATTCTAAATTTCTGAGTGAAATCACCCCCTAACCGCAGCCAGCCTCGTCTCTCTGCTCTCTCGAACTCGGCGTCGGCAACCCCTCACCCTCACCTCGTCACTCTCTCGTCTTCTCTCCCCTCACCTAGTCAGTCGTCAGTTCATCACTCTCAGTCTCTGGGTCTCTCACCTCGTTGCTCTCTCGGTCTCTCACCGTGCCCCTGCATTCGCTTCGTCGAAACCAGTGAAGCAGCATCTGCTCCTTCGAGTGATGGTGGTGGTCGTCTTCTCATCAATCAGGTGAACTCTAGTTTTTGACCCTATTCTTTTTCTAGTTCAATGTTAATTTCGGTGAATCTAGTGGTTGTTGAATATGGTTGTTGCTATTTGATTTAGTTTTTAGAATTGTTGTTGCTGTTCTTTCCTGGTTCAATGTTAATTTCGGTAAATTTGAGCAAATTTTACTATTTTAGAGTTGCTGTTCTTTTTTGTTGTTGAATGTTAATTTTTTAGAGTTGTTGTTGGTAAATCTGAGCAAATTTTAGTTAAAATTATTGTTGAATCTGGTAGTTACTACTGTTGTATTTGGTTTTTTAAAGTTGTTGTTGCTGTTCTTTCTCTAGTTCAATGTTAATTTTGGTAAACTTGAACAAATTTTAGAGTTATTGCTATTCTTTCTGTTTGTTGAATGTTGCTTTTTTTAGAGTTGTTGTTGGTGAATTGGAACAAATTTTAGTTAGAATTGTTGTTGAATCTGGTAGTTGCTGCTGTTGTATTTGATTTTTTAGAGTTGTTGTTGAACTGAACCTGGGAAAATTTTAGTGAACTTAGGTTGAATAGTTAATTTTGTTGTTGATTATTATTAGTGAACTTTGGTGGTTATTGTGTTGTGTTGCTTAAAAACTCACTTAGATAAATTTTTTGTGGCTGAAATACTTTTGTTTCTTTTGCTAAAATTTTAAAAATATCTTCATCTCAAACACCATCAAACATGCCACCATCTCAAGAATAAGCATCATCAGCAACTCTTGATGTTACAGTTAAAAGAGTTTATAATAATAGAGAGAAGACTGATCCTGCTTGTGGTCATTGTAAATAAATTGTGAAAAAATCACTATGATATACATATATTGTGACAAACCTATTAGAGGAGACTGATCCTGCTATGAAAGATATGGATTACCGGTCATATGACTGGGTTAATTACCAATTTAATTCTGATAACTATGCTTTCACCCACCATTCCAACTCATCTATAAAATTAATTTTGTTAATGTTATTTAATGTGGTGAATTCTCTTATATTTATTCATAGAAACTAATATTTGGTCAAATTTTCATTCAATGAAACATATATATATCCCATCGACCATGTTCTAAAATAAATCATATCCCATGATTTTTGTTTAGTAATTGATGTCCAATTATTTGTTCATAGTTCTAATTTAAGCAATGTTTTGAAAATTGGATCGGACCGGTTAGTACAATCGAATTAATTGAAAATCGATATTTTGGTTGGTGGATGCCAAGAATTATTTTGCAAAAACCGATAATATATATATATATATATATATTAACCCTAAACGCATCAAAGGAGCAAAGCCAATCAGCTACTAAGTTACCATCAGCCTCCACCATTATCAGCATCGGCAGTGTGCTTTTTTCCTCAAAGCGATCTCTCTGCCACCATGAAATTACACAAAGTGATTATGTTATTCAATTCTCTTTATTTTTTGAGTTCTTCAAAAATTTAGTTTAATTTATTTTATTTTATTAATTATGATTATTATGAATTGTTGTATTTTACATTTTACTATTTTAGATTATGAATTTCGGTTATTGGACAAAATAGATTCTGGATTTAGGTTGATTACGTTTGATATAATTACTGGACAAAATAGTTCAATTTGATTAACTCTGTTGAATCTTGAATGTGTTTTTACTATTTTTTGATCAATTCTGTTCAGTTTGATTAACTATCTTGAATGTGTATTTTTTTATGACTGAGGTGTTATTTTTTTTGGATTACTTATTTATAATAGGGTATTGGAACACTTAATGATGATTATAACTTTTGATGAGTAATATCTTTGTTTAGTTGAAAATTTGTTTATTTGTTATTTTTTTTGGTAGTAAAACATTATGTGTTTGTCATTTATGTAGGTAAGTTTTTCTTTAGCTATAAACTTTGATGTTTAAACTTTTTATGAACTTTTAATGATAAATTATGGACAATTTATTATGTGAAATTGTGAAATTTTAAATTTTGTTAGTTTAAAAAATATTAAATTTAAATATTTAAAATTATATATTAAATTTTTAATAATTTTATTGTATATTTAATTAAATCAATTCAACCATAGTTCAATTCCAATAGGACTATTGAATCATTAAATTGGTCACTTGACTGGTTTAATAATCGATTCGGTTCTCATAACCTTGAATTTAAGTTTCAGCCGTAAAAGAAAAAAAGAATATGGAGCTTTTTTTATTAAGAATATCACCATTTATTTTATTTTTGTAAGCATTGCCCTTAACAATAATGTCAGATAGACAATCAAGATATATCCAGTAAAATCACGTATATTAAAAAGCCAATAAAATATGGCTCAAATGGCATAGTCTTTCTATCTTCACTTAGAGGTTTCAGGTTCAAGTCTCACTCCTAACTTTAAAAAATAAAATAAAAAAAGAGCAGCCACCCGTTTAGATAATATTATTGTAACATTTTAGTTTTTTTAAGTCATATTATTATTCAACAATTAATTAATTAAAATTATAATAATTTAAATTTTAAATTTATAATAAAAAATTAAAAGATAATGCACTTGAAAAATAAAAATATTTAATTTAAAATTTAAAAATATGAAAACACTAATTTTAGTGAATTCCTAACTGATAATAAACAACCTTTTAAGATATACTCATAACTAATTCTATAATTATTGAATTTGAATAATCTTTGGTTATATGAAAATATGAAAAAACTATCTTTATTCTTTGAGGCTGGTACAAAATTAAATTCAAATTTAATTAGATAGATAAATTTGTTACAAGTTCATAGTAGAAAATCGCATTGTAATAAACCAACCTAACACACCAATAGTATTTTGAAAATATCTCAAGTTATAGTTATCCGATTGACTTGGTTATAAGTTCGTTTTAAAAGTAACTCAATTCTCTATAAATTTGTATCTAATAGGTATTTTCAAATTCCAAAGGTAGAAAACTTTATAGGGTTTACAAAGTGACGATTTAGATCGAAGATTTCACCTAAACGCGAATTAGACTTTTATAACACAATACACATACCTAAGAGCCATTTCAGTTCTTTCTTTCTCATTCTATTTCTCTTTTCTATACAAAAGTGCTAGGTGACCTTTCTCTCCTATCTTCTATTATTTCTATATATTGTCATTCATATACTTTCTCCACTTTATTATAAGAAAAACCCTTATCCTGTCTCACTTCCATAAAATCATTTTAAACCCTTTATAAAACTATTCACAAATTTCATTCATGTATGGTATGAGAAGATATCATCTCTGAACTATGCTAACTATGAAGACCAGGAATTTAGAGATTTCCTTTCTATAATAAATTCATCACGTGCTACAATAAAAATGTTGAATAACATCGAATTTACGTTGCACATTAGCGGAAAATTTATTGTCGGATTTATCGATGGTAGAGGTGTCAAATTTGTCAGATCAAAACAATACCAACAGATTTTTTCATTTCTGATGATAAATTTGGCAGTAATTATTGGAGGTAAAAGTAAAAGAATAGGCGCGAAAATTAGGGGTGGATTTACTGTATGATTTATCTACCGGTAAACTCATTTAGTAAAACGCTACGTTTTAACGCACTGTAATACATTACCATTGGATTTATCCACTAGTAAATTCGACGATAAAGCTGACCTAAATTCAAAATGTGCAGCCCTGCACCCTCACTTTTGAAAATGCGTAGAATCACTTGCATCCTGCTTCGTCGCCTCAAATGGAGTTGCTCCTTCTGGCTCCGCCGATGTTGGAAGAGTTGTCACTGCTGCTCCCTCTGTCGTCAGAGCTACATCTTTCCTTTATCGTCTAGCTAGAAGGTTGCCCTCATCCCTTTCCCTATTCCATCCTATTTTTTTAATAAAAAATCCTAACTCCCTTTTTGCACTACAAGAAAAATGCTGAATACTAAACATATTTACCGACAGAATAACGACAATAATCTGCCGGTTACTGATTAAGGTTACAAAAATATGATATTAAGGTTACAAAAATCAAATATTTGGAATTGTCGTCGAATTTTTGCGGCGGATTCCGAGAGTAAATTCGACGATAATCTATTTTTTATTAAATTGGATGATCGTTACTATTGGGTAATTCTGACGGTAGCTTTATTTTTTTAATTTTTTTAACTATAATATACTTCGATATTTAATAATTAATAATCAACTTCCAATTAGTAAATAATAAATTAGTAATTTATCTGAAAACAATGATTTATAAAATAATGTGAAATATCAAATATACAGAAGAAAAATATTAAGAAATAAAATGCTGCTAAATATATCAAAATGAAGTCCTAATAACTATGGGTCTTGATAGTTATTGTCGTTGTAATCAAAACAAGGCCTGCTTGTGACACGTTAACCTGTCGTTATGCCTACCTGAAACAATATAATTATATCATAATATAATCAAAGCTTGATAAAGAAATACTTAAGATATAACTAAGGCTAGCGTGCATTGTAATTGCATATGATCTTACTAAATAAAGATTAAACATACAACATGCTAGTTAAACTATATTTAGGTTTACCTTATTCAGACTCATTATCTTCTTTCTTTGGTTCATCCTCCTCTTTTGAGGTAATTTTCTGATCATCGAACTCATCTTTTTCTTCTTTGTCTCTATTGACCCCCTTTTCTTCTTGAATATCATTGTCCTCTAGTTGTAGTGTCTTTTCATCTACTCTAAGGTCAATGATGTCATCATCCATATCAACTGACCTAAGGGCGATCGGATCACCAGTATCAACTACCATTTTTGAAAGAGTTAGGTCATCAATTTTGGTAAGATTTTTGACCCTCTGTCCCATCAGACTCGATGTTATCTCTTGACTTAGTCTTAAGCACAACCATCCAACTAGACTTGCATGACCTCGGATAAGGCAAATAGTATACTCATTGAGTCATTGTACACTTTGAGGTAGAATAAAAGGATCATAGTGTCTATATTTTCTGGTCATATTTACTTCAGTGATATTGTAGTCCTTTTGCTTTCATGTTCCTAGTCGCAAACTTGGATTATACCATTCACATTTAAACATGCACATCTTGTACTTAGTGCGACAAAAATAATCGAATTATATTGTACAACACACCATACCAATCTAATCAGAATGACCACCGCCTGCATCCTTACAAACCCAGATTCTGGTGTTATCTGTTTTCTTTTCCACTGACAATTGTAAAGAATGAAACATATATTCATTAACATTGTAGATTAGGTAGCTTGTGCCTTTATTCATTAGGTCCCAACTAAGTGCAACTAGTTCCAATTCTGTTGTGTCAATTAGATTCACTCTGACGTATTCTCTGAACCAATGTAAAAAATTGTTGAGTGATGTATCATGATTCATTTCTTGGAATAACCTATTATAAAATAGGATAACTAAAAACATTTTAGTGTACTGAAGTTTTGATTACATGATGAAGTTATTATCTCACTAATTACAATATTTATGAAGATTTAAAAAACTCACGTCTGGGAGGGTGAAACCTGATCACAATTAAGCAATACATGCAGATGTGCGACATCAATTTTCTTTTTCTCTAACCAGTATTCACTACCCTTGCCCATTGAAACTCATTTCGGAACAAATATTAGATAGGTTGATTTACTTGATGAGATTCTCCACTCTCATCGTTCCTTCAAACTCTTGCTCTCCGTGATTCAACATGAGACTCAAAAGAGAAGGAGCAAAGTGTGGATGTTTCCTTAACTAAGAATACTTTATAGATGCTACCCATGATCTGAGCTCTATTATTCATGATGCGCTTGAATGACCCAATCCACCTGGTACATCCACCTGAATCGGACTGGCCCAGACACACTTGCTTCATATGGCAGGTAGATTGCTAAGTAAGTCCAACATAAAACATAGACAACATAGCTCATTTAGAGATAAAAAACTAACTTGAGTACTGCACGAACAACCCATGATTAAAGGTACATGACTTTTAAATCTAAAATAAAAGTGAACTTAGTAAAATGTAAAACTAATAATCAAAACTTAAAAGTCTAACACAATGAAATTTCTTGCTCTTTTATAAAGGAAAAAATAACACGAAAAAATAACAACTTATAACTTAATAACAAGATTCTAATTACATATTTTTTAACACATAAAAAATTAAAATTAGATAAATTAGGATTTAAGATTTAACTACTCTAAACTAAGTAGTGAGTGAGTTACCTAGAGATAGTCGCAACGCAAAGGACTTCTCCGGCGTGGTGGTGGCAGCATGTACGATGTAGTGGCAGCAGCGGTGACCAACTTGCAGGGCTGCATTTATAGTTTCAGTTAAAAAAATTGTAAATATAAAATAGGATAGCATATGAAGAGGGAGGAGGACAACCTACCCAGATGGAGGAAGGGGACAGCTCCGGTGAGCAGTGGGGACAGCAGCGACAATAGTGACTAAATTGGTGGCACGACAATGAACCAAGCGACACAATGAGTACCTATCCAGTCCATGTGGTCTGGAGGATGTTGATGGTGGTCGTCGTTGGCGGAGGAATCTACCAAAGGTGGTTTGAGGGAGAGATATGCACAGACAGAGGGAGCCGGCGATTTAGAAAGAGAGAGTGGTCTTCCGAAATGAGGGAGAGAGAGCGCATGATTCCAATTTAAAGCCAATTTTACATTTGAATTTACCAGCGGATAAATCAGATGGTAACTCATTGCGCATGACAAAATGTAAAATTCCATTAATTGATCTTTTACCGTCAGATGTATCCAACAGTAATTCTGCTAGTAAAGATCGCGCCAAATTTTCTTTTTGTCCCTCCAAATATTACAGTACATTTATCGTGAAAAAATCGAATATTTTGGTAACTTATTTACCTGATAAATTTATTGTCAAATTTGCCAATAATTTCACCGGTAAATCCGTCACTAATAATTGAGGCTAAATCCGAGAGTAAATATGATGGTATTCAGCCTTTTTCTTATAGGGTTGAACCACCATTCAGTTTAATTACTATGTTGTCGCCTCCACCACCGTGCCGTCGTCGCTGCTGCCATGCTGGGAAGGTATGTGATGAGCGGATAATTTATACGCTTTTTGGCATTGTTTTTAGGTAGTTTTTAGTAAGTTCAAGCTACTTTTAGGGATGTTTTCATTAGTTTTTATGTTAAATTCACATTTCTAGACTTTATTCTGGACTTTACTATGAGTTTGTATATTTTTCTATGATTTCAGGTAATTTCTGGCTGAAATTGAGGGACTTGAGCAGAACTCTGAAAAAGGCTGACAAAAGGACTGTTGATGTTGTTGGAATCTGACCTCTCTGCACTCGAAATGGATTTTCTGGAGCTACAGAACTCCAAATGGCGCGCTCTCAATGGCGTTGGAAAGTAGACATCCAGAGCTTTCCAGCAATATATAATAGTCTATACTTTATTCGGAAATTGATGACGTAACTTGGCATTGAACGCCAAGTACATGCTGCTGTCTAGAGTTAAATGCCAGAAAAACATCATGATCCGGAGTTGAACGCCCAAAACACGTTATAACTTGGAGTTCAACTCCAAGAGAAGTCTCAACTCATGGATAGATCAAGCTCAGCCCAAACATACACCAAGTGGGCCCCAGAAGTGAATTTATGCATCAATTACTTACTCATGTAAACCCTAGTAGCTAGTCTAGTATATATAGGACATTTAACTATTGTATTAGACATCTTTTGATCACTTTAGATCTGAGGAACATCTCTGGACGCCTAGTCCTTAGACCATGGGGGCTGGCCATTCGGCCATGCCTGAACCTTTCACTTATGTATTTTCAACGGTGGAGTTTCTACACACCATAGATTAAGGGTGTGGAGCTCTGCTGTACCTCAAGTTTCAATACAATTACTATTACTTTCTATTTAATTCTCTTTTATTCTTATTCCAAGATATACGTTGCACTTTAACTTGATGAATGTGATGATCCGCAACACTCATCATCATTCTCACCTATGAACGCGTGTGACTGACAACCACTTCCGTTCTACTCTAGGCCGGGCGCATATCTCTTAGATTCCCCAACAGAATCTTCGTGGTATAAGA
>NC_029776.3:21876880-21877519 GCF_000817695.3 Arachis duranensis
ATTTCGTCCACCAAGTTTTTGGCGCCGTTGCCGGGGATTGTTCGAGTATGGACAACTGACGGTTCATCTTGTTGCTCAGATTAGGTAATTTTCTTTTCAAAAATTTTTTCAAAAAAATCTTTTTCAAAATTTTTCTTTTCTTTTTCGTTTTTCTAATAATGTTTTTCGAAAAAATTAATAAAAATACAAAAAAAATCATAAAATCATAAAAATAAAAAATATTTTGTGTTTCTTGTTTGAGTCTTGAGTCAATTTTTAAGTTTGGTGTCAATTGCATGCTTTAAAAATTTTTCTTGCATTTTTCGAAAAATCCATGCATTCATAGTGTTCTTCATGATCTTCAAGTTGTTCTTGGTAAGTCTTCTTGTTTGATCTTGATGATTTCTTGTTTTGTGTCTTTTCTTGTTTTTCATGTGCACCTTTGCATTTATATTTTCCTTGCATTAAAGATTTCTAAGTTTGGTGTCTTACATGTTTTCTTTGAATCAAAAATTTTTCAAAATTATGTTCTTGATGTTCATCATGATCTTCAAAGTGTTCTTGGTGTTCATCTTGACATTCATAGTGTTCTTGCATGCATAATTGGTTTTGATCCAAAATTTTCATGTTTTGGGTCATGTTTGTGTTTTTCTCTCTCAT
>NC_029776.3:21878890-21879711 GCF_000817695.3 Arachis duranensis
GAAAATGTCATTGGACCATTCTGCAGGTGGATCTATTCACCTAAAGAAAACACCTGAAGAGGCTCAAGAACTCATTGACATAGTTGCAAACAACCAATTCATGTACATTTCTGAGAGGAATTCCGTGAATAATGGGATATCTCAGAAGAAAGGAGTTCTTGAAATTGATGCTCTGAATGCCATATTGGCCCAGAACAAAGTGTTGACTCAGCAAGTCAACATGATTTCTCAAAGTCTGAATGGATGGCAAAATGCATCCAACAGTACTAAAGAAGCGGCTTCTGAAGAAGCTTATGATCCTGAGAACCCTGCCATGGCAGAGGTTAATTACATGGGTGAACCTTATGGAAACACCTATAATCCATCATGGAGAAATCATCCAAATTTCTCATGGAAGGATCAACAAAAGCCTCAACAAGGCTTTAACAATGGTGGACGCAATAAGCTAAGCAATAGCAAGCCTTTTCCATAATCTTTATAGGCTGAGCAATAGCAAGCCTTTTCCATCATCTTCTCAGCAACAGACAGAGAATTCTGAACAAAACACTTCTAATTTAGCCAATCTAGTCTCTGATCTGTCGAAGGCCACTTTCAGTTTCATGAGTGAAACAAGATCCTCCATCAGAAATCTGAAGGCACAAGTGGGCCAGCTGAGTAAGAAAGTCAGTGAAACTCCTCCCAGTATTCTCCCAAGCAATACAGAAGAGAATCCAAAAGGAGAGTGTAAGGCCATTGATGTAATCAATATGGCCGAATACACAAGGGAGGAGGAGGACGAAAATCCTAGTGAGGAAGATCTCCTGGGACGTCTCTCAAGCAAG
>NC_029776.3:21879795-21880010 GCF_000817695.3 Arachis duranensis
CATAGAGATTCCATTAAATCTCCTTCTGCCATTCATGAGCTCTGAAGACTATTCTTCCTCTGAAGAGGATGAAGATGTGACTGGAGAGCATGTTGCTCAATATTTAGGAGCTATCATGAAGCTGAATGCCAAGTTGTTTGGTAATGAGACTTGGAAAAGTGAACCTCCCTTGCTCATTAATGAACTAGATACCTGGATTCAGCAAACTCTACCTT
>NC_029776.3:21880261-21881839 GCF_000817695.3 Arachis duranensis
TAGTCCTTCAATTGAATGGGGACTACCTTGTGTTTAAGGCACATGGCCATCCCTCTGTGACAAAAGAGAGTAAGCATGAAGAGCTTCTCTCAGTTCAGAGTCAAGAAGAGCCCCCACAGTCAAACTCTAAGTTTGGTGTTGTGAGGCCACAACCAAACTCTAAGTTTGGTATTGGGACTATACAACATTGACCTGATCACCGCTGAGGCTCCATGAGAGCCACTGTCAAGCTATTGACATTAAAGAAGCGGTTGTTGGGAGGCAACCCAATTTTATTTATCTGATTTTTATTTTATTTTATTTTATTGTTTTTTTGTGTTTTATTAGGTACATGATCATGTGGAGTCACGAAAAAAATCATAAAAATTAAAAACAGAAGCAAAAA
Source organism: Arachis duranensis (assembly GCF_000817695.3). Taxonomy (NCBI): domain Eukaryota; kingdom Viridiplantae; phylum Streptophyta; class Magnoliopsida; order Fabales; family Fabaceae; genus Arachis; species Arachis duranensis. Next base: position 21,880,647 of record NC_029776.3, read on the forward strand.
CAACAGAAAAAAATTTGCACCATGGAGGAAGCACAGGTTGGCGTTCAACGCCAGTAAGATGCATCTAGTTGGCGTTCAATGCCAGAACAGAGCATGAATCTGGCGCTGAACGCCAGAAACAAGCAACATTCTGGCGCTGAACGCCAGGAATGTGCCTAAAGGAAAAAGCTGGCGCTGAACGCCAGTAACAAGCATGAAACTGGCGTTCAACGCCAGAAACATGCTTTACATGGGCGTTGAACGCCCAGAACGTGCACCACTCGGCGTTTAAACGCCAGAATAGTGTGCAAAGGCATTTTACATGCCTATTTGGTGCAGGGATGGAATCCCTTGACACCTCAGGATCTGTGGACCCCACAGGATCACCTCAGGATCTGTGGACCCCACAGGATCCCCACCTAACATATTCCCACCTTACCTCCTATTCCTATTTTACTTTTCCCCATGTCACACTTCCCAACACTCTTCACCACTCACCTCAATCCCTCTTCCCAATCACCCCTTTCACCACTCACATCCATCCACTCTTCCCCATAAACCCCACCTACCTTCAAAAATTCAAAAACATTTTCCCACCCATTCCCACCCTAAATGGCCGAACATAGGAAAAGGAAAGACAAAAGCTTCCACCTCCGAGTCATGGGAGATGGAAAGATTCATCTCCAAAAGCCATCAAGACCACTTCCATGATGTTGTGGCAAAGAAGAAGGTGATTCCTGAGGTCCCTTTCAAGCTCAAGAAAAATGAGTATCCGAAAATCCGACATGAAATCCGAAGAAGAGGTTCGGAAGTCATAACCAACCCCATGCAACAAGTCGGAATCTTAATGGTTCAAGAGTTCTATGCCAATGCATGGATCACTAAGAACCATAATCAAAGTATGCCAATGCATGGATCACCAAGAACCATGATCAAAGTGTGAACCCGGACCCAAAGAATTGGCTTACAATGGTTCGGGGGAAATGCTTAGATTTTAGTCCGGAAAATGTGAGGTTGGCATTCCACTTGCCCATGATGCAAGAAGATGAACGCCCCTATACTAGAAGGGTCAACTTTAATCAAAGGTTGGACCAAGTCCTTACAGACATATGTGTGGAAGAAGCTCAATGGAAGAGAGACTCCAAAGGCAAGCCAGTTCAACTAAGAAGACTGGACCTCAAGCCTGTGGCTAGAGGATGGTTGGAGTTCATTCA
>NC_029776.3:21882121-21883095 GCF_000817695.3 Arachis duranensis
AAGAGGATGGAGCAAGCAAGAGAGACCCTTCACGGTTCTCAAGAGATGCATGAGGAAGCTCATCATCAAGAAATCCCTGAGATGCCTTAAGGGATGCACTTTCCTCCCAACAACTATTGGGAACAACTCAACACTTCCTTAGAAGATTTGAGCTACAATGTGGAACAATTAAGGGTGGAACATCATGAGCACTCCACCATTCTCCATGAAATAAGAGAAGATCAAAGAGCAATGAGGGAGGAACAACAAAGGCAAGGAAGGGACATAGAAGAGCTTAAGGACATTGTTGGTCCTTCAAGAAGAAGACGCCACTAAAGGTGGATTCATTCCTTGTTCTTATTTCTTTCTGCTTTTCGGTTTTTATGTTGTGTTTATCTATGTTTTGTGTCTTTATTTCATAATCATTAGTATGTAGTAACTATGTCTTAAAGCTATGAATAAATTCCATTAATCCTTCACTTCTCTTAAATGAAAAATGTTTTAATTCAAAAGAACAAGAAGTACATGAATTTCGAATTTATCCTTGAATTTAATTTAATTATATTGATGTGGTGACAATACTTTTTGTTTTCTGAATGAATGATTGAACAGTGCATATGTCTTTTGATATTTTTGTTTATAAATGTTAAAATTATTGGCTCTTGAAAGAATGATGAACAAAGAGAAATGTTATTGATGATCTGAAAAATCATGAAATTGATTCTTGAAGCAAGAAAAAGCAGTGAAAAAGGAAAAGCTTGCGAAAAAAAATGGCGAAAAAAATAGAAAGAAAAAGAAAAAGCAGGCAGAAAAAGCCAATAACCCTTAAAACCAAAAGGCAAGGGTAAAAAGAATCCAAGGCTTTGAGCATCAATGGATAGGAGGGCCCAAAGGAAATTAAATCCAGGCCTAAGCGGCTAAATCAAGCTGTCCCTAACCATGTGCTTGTGTCATGAAGGTCCAAGTGAAAAGCTTGAGACTGAGTGGTTAAAGTC
>NC_029776.3:21883241-21884476 GCF_000817695.3 Arachis duranensis
ATGTGTTTGTGGCATTTATGTATCCGGTGGTAATACTGGAAAAAAAAGTGCTTAGGGCCACGGCCAAGACTCATAAAAGTAGCTGTGTTCAAGAATCAACATGCTTAACTAGGAAAGTCAATAACACTATCCGAAATTCTAAGTTCCTAGAGAAGCCAATCATTCTAAACTTCAAAGGAAAAAGTGATATGCCAAAACTGTTCAAAAGCAAAAAGCTACAAGTCCCGTTCATCTAATTAGAATAAATATTCATTGATATTTTGGGATTTATAGTATATTCTCTTCTTTTTATCCTAATTGATTTTCAGTTGCTTGGGGACAAGCAACAATTTAAGTTTGGTGTTGTGATGAGCGGATAATTTATACGCTTTTTGGCATTGTTTTTAGGTAGTTTTTAGTAAGTTCAAGTTACTTTTAGGGATGTTTTCATTATTTTTTATGTTAAATTCACATTTTTGGACTTTACTATGAGTTTGTGTGTTTTTCTTGTGATTTCAAGTAATTTCTGGCTGAAATTGAGGGACTTGAGCAAAACTCTGAAAAAGGCTGACAAAAGGACTGCTGATGCTGTTGGAATCTGACCTCCCTGCACTCGAAATGGATTTTCTGGAGCTACAGAACTCCAAATGGCGTGCTCTCAACGGCGTTGGAAAGTAGACATCCAGAGCTTTCCAGAAATATATAATAGTTTATACTTTATTCGGAAATTCACGACGTAACTTGGCGTTGAACGCCAAGTACATGCTGCTGTCTGGAGTTAAACGCCAGAAAAACGTCATGATCCGGAGTTGAACGCCCAAAACACGTTATAACTTGGAGTTCAACTCCAAGAGAAGCCTCAGCTCGTGGATAGATCAAGCTCAGCCCAAACATACACCAAGTGGACCCCAGAAGTGAATTTATGCATCAATTACTTACTCATGTAAACCCTAGTAGCTAGTCTAGTATATATAGGATATTTAACTATTGTATTAGACATCTTTTGATCACTTTAGATATGAGGAACATCTCTGGACGCCTAGTCCTTAGACCATGGGGGCTGGCCATTCGGCCATGCCTAAACCTTTCACTTATGTATTTTTAACAGTGGAGTTTCTACACACCATAGATTAAGGGTGTGGAGCTCTGCTGTACCTCAAGTTTCAATACAATTACTATTACTTTCTATTCAATTCTCTTTTATTCTTATTCCAAGATATACGTTGCACTTCAACTTGATGAATGTGATGATCCGC
>NC_029776.3:21884671-21905799 GCF_000817695.3 Arachis duranensis
TATGGTATTCCGAGTAGGATTCTGGGATTGAATGACTGTGACGAGCTTCAAACTCTTGAAGGCTGGGCGTTAGTGACAGACGCAAAAGAATCAAGGGATTCTATTCCAACCTGATTGAGAACCGACAGATGATTAGCCGTGCTGTGACAGAACATAGGACCATTTTCACTGAGAGGATGGGATGTAGCCATTGACAACGGTGATGCCCTACATACAGCTTGCCATGGACAGGAGTAAGAAGGTTTGGATGAATGTAAGAAGAAAGTAGAGATTCGAGAGGAGCACAGCATCTCCATATGCCTATCTGAAATTCCCACTATTGATTTACATAAGTATTTCTATCTTATTTTATTTTCTGTTTAATTATTAATTTTCGAAACCCATAACCATGTAATCTGCCTAACTGAGATTTACAAGGTGACCATAGCTTGCTTCATACCAACAATCTCTGTGGGATCGACCCTTACTCACGGGGTATTACTTGGATGACCCAGTATACTTGCTGGTTAAGTTGAACGGAGTTATGATCACACCAGAGATTATTAAGATCCCAATTCATCACACCATGATCTCTTTGGGATATTTTTTATTTTATACAAATACAAAGAGACCAACTTTAAGGATCACAATTTCGTCCACCAGTATGCATACTCTGATGTTTATATTGAGCTTTGATTAATGTATAATGTTTAATTCGATTATGTTTAATTTAATAGTGGGTTGATTCAACACAAATATTAGATAATAGAAAACATTTTAGATGCATTGAGTTTAATTTAGTTTATCATATATTAAGATAATTTAATAGTATCAATTTAAATCATAAAAATAGGTTAGTCTTATATGATGCATTTTTATAGATAATTTTTGATAAACTTTAATATAAATAGTGCTTTATAATTTTAGTAAAGTCCTCCTTATTAATTGTTGAATGTTTTTGTTTTTTTAGGACTGAAATTGTTAATTGTTAATAGTGATTACATTTAATAATCTACTTGTGATAAAGTGATTGCTATGGTTGGTAGGTGCAACTATCCTTTGACAAAGTACACTATTTACCTTTTTTCTTGTCATAAATTAAATTATATTACTTTTGCTTGTATTGTACAACATAACATTTATTAAGGTGTCTCTTTTAATGCTATATAACTTTATTCTAGTAATATAAACTTTCTTGATTAACTTTAAGCATGTGATAAATTATTCTCTTATCTCTACCATATGTCACACATAAATAAAATTAAGCACTTGACTCCTCCGTTATTATTAATTTTTTATTTAATATTTTTTATAATTTACTAACTTTATTTCTATTTTAGGATATTTTTTATTTAAATTTCGTTTAGCTTTAATCGTAAGTTATTTGTGCTAAGATATACGTGGTTTGTTTGTGTAATATTTAGGTCAGTTTTCTCTCTCTAAACGTGTTAAATTGTTTAAATTTTATATTAGATTTACTTTTCTTAGGATATAGTTTTAGGACAGAAGTAGGAGAAAGTTGCTTAATGGCGCCTTCTCAAAACCCTTATTTGTTGAAAAATTACGGAAAAATAAGAGGTTGTCCACTAGAACGGCTATGAATTGATGTTGTGTTTAGTTAATTTATGCCTGAAATTGTTTCACCTGTGAAAATTGATAAATTTTTTTGGTGCAGGTTTTTAAATTAAAGTAAAACTCTACCTAATTTTTGTTAAAATTATTTAAAAACATATTTAGTTTGTGAAAAAATAAAAGTTACATTTGGTGGAGAATTCTAATTATAGAAGAAACTTTGCCAAACTTTCTAAAAATGTAATAAGTTGTGTTGTTTGTTGTAAAATGATTCCAAGTCATCATGTGTAGATGTATGATAGGGACAATGGTCAACAAGGGTTAAAACCTGAGTTTTTTTAAGGGGTTGATGAGTTTGTTGCACATGCCTTCAATATGGAACCGTTTAGCTCTCAAGGGGTATCTAGGTGTCATTGCTATAAGGTAGTGTTTGTTTTCAAAGACTAAGACTGAGACTGGAGGACTGAGACTCAGTATTGTGTTTGGTGGCTAGAGACTAGAACCAAAATTTTAGTCCTGATACACAAAATTTTAATCCCTTCAGTACTTCCAGCAGACTAAAATTTTTTAGAATGGAGATTGAAACTTTAATAATATTTCTTTTCAAAGATATTCTCATTTAACTTTTCAAATTTCAAATCTATCCCCCAATCTCCATATTTATCTTAAACTAAATATAATACTGAGATATAACTTAGTCAATACATTTTATATCAATCACAATAGAAAAACTTAACTGAGATATAACTTTACTTCAGCATTTGTTTCGAGCCATTTGATATCAATGACCCATTTACTTTATGATCTACGACTCTTGTCTTTTTTCTTTATTAGCATTTGAGTTTCTGAAAAAGTTTCCAACTTTGATAAATGATGATTTTTTCATTTGTTTGGTGTTTCAGTCTTCTATTGAATGTAAATTATTTGAAGCTTTTATTTTTTGCTTGAGAATTTCATGTTTGTATGTATCTAATGAGTTTCTGGTCTTTTAAATATTAACGAACTTTGAATTTGATATGTATTCACCTCTGTTGATGGTTCCAACTTTGAGTCTTATTGCTTTGACTTGGTGATTTTTTCAAAAAAAAAAAGTAAATACATATTGTTGTGTTTGATAAATTTTTATACTTGTGAAAAAATTTTGTTATACCATGTTGCTGTTTACTTTAGTGTTATAAAGAATGATATATTGAATAATTCAGGAGAGGTATGACTCTTACATCATTACTTAAGGGAGCTCGGTGATTTCAAATTCATAATTGGTTATGTTTGCTATTATAGACTGAGTTGGAGTTTTGATTCATCTAAAGTTATTTTATGTTGTATAATATGCATATTCAATTTCATTATTTTAAATTTTTTTCTATTCCTTAATTAAAGAAGAAACAAGATCAATACCCAAATAAAAATGGTCAAATAAATATTTTTTTGGGAGAAGGGAGTATGTGATTGCAAGAAGCTAATACAGTAAGTATAAGAAGATTATAATTAGGCTATCAAGTTAATGAGAAATCAGAGAAACAATAATGAATCTTATGAGGTCAATATGTCCCTGTCTAATAGATTAGAACATTTTGGGAGTAAAAAAAAAGAAGAAGAACTTTCAAATAGTTCTAGATACTGGTTATACATACATAGAAGATATTTTTTAATCAAATAATGCAATCTACTCTCATTTGTTTATTGATCATCCTTCTGAACTATGCATTCAAAAAATAACAAAAAAATTAAAACTTCTTTTTACAAAAAACATACATGTTTAAACATTTGCTTAAAATTTTAATCTTATTTTGTGTAATTTTTTCTATTTTTTTAATATTTGATTACATTCTTTTATTAAGCAATTAATTTCTTTGAATGACTAATTTTATTGTTTGTGTTCATTGAAGAAATAGAATTTTTTTCTTTTTTTTTCTTGTGAAAATCCTGGTAGAAATAAATTTTTTTATCATAAGTTAAAAGTTTCTTCTCCTCCTTTCATATTTTATAGATATCTTGTTTGATCTCTAATAGTAATGAAACTAATTTAAAATTAGGCATTTTGTATATACAATAATCTAAATTTCTTTAACATTTTGCGATTCTTATCATTTGTGAGTGTAATCTTTTCATCTCCATTATCCTATTTGTTATTTTGATTGTTTTAAATTCTAATTATAGTTCTCTGAAAATAATGTGAACTCTATAGGTTTTTTTTTCTTCTTCCTACTTGTGTAGAGATGACATGCTATTTTTTCAGATTTTTTAATATTTTTAAAAATAATATTTTACTAAAATTTTGATTCTTTGTTTATGCAGCATATCTAAAAATCATAGGTTCTACTAACTATATAGGTTAGTTTTATTAAGTTTCAGAATTCAGTATAAGTTTTCCTATCAATCAAGAAGAGTGGGTGTGTATTTGCTTCACCTTTGTTTTCTTTCCAAAATTTATTCTTTCTCTCAATTTCTTGCAACACAGTAAAGTAGATATGAAATTACATAATTTGAATGTTGACCAAAAAAGGATTAAAAAAAAACTTCTTTTTTCTTTTGGTTAGAATAACCACACTCAGATCATATTTGTATAATATATTATTAGTTATTTAATATGAGTTTATTTATATTTAATGAAACAGTTACAACTTGATTGGTTGGTAGTAATAATAAAATCGAAGCAGAAAAGAGACACTTTGAAAAGTGAAATCGAAAATGACTCAGAATGAAAGTTATGCAAAATTGTATATATGCTTCTAATCCCTATCATGAATGTATTGAAGCTTGTGTTCCCTAATTTCAAGTCTCACAAGAACATAAAAAGTTATGGTTATCGATGCATGATTTCTATTTGATCTTTTTACATACTCAAATTTTATATTTTAATATTGAATATTGTTATTGTTGTTATATTTTGTTGTTCTGTTTTATGTTTGTTCTGAGTTTGGGAGTGCTTAGTTGCCAATCTTCGAATACATGTACTTTATGTTTATGTTCTTTTTAATTGTTTTAATCAAAGAAGTATTACTGATGGTGAGATTGGAAAAAAGATAAATGTAATAATCTTCTTTTATGATCCTCCTACTAACTAATTGAAATTTTTGCAGCCGCCTAATTTCAGTTTATCACTTGCGGATGTTGGATATATATCACTACTACATAATTGATTTTTACTAACATTTAAAAAATGTTACCAAATCATATTAAAATGTTACCCATGTATATTAGTAACATTTTAACAAATGTTAAATATACCCTATGTTACTAAAGAGTTTTACTAATATTTTTTTAAAGATTTAATAACATTTAGTAAAAATCTTACAAAAGATATTCTATAATAATATTATGAAAAATTTTACAATAGACCATTTATGGTAACACTTAGAGAAATGTTACAATATATATTTTTTGTAACACTTAAAAAAATGTTACCATAGATAATTTTTATAATATTTAAAAAAATATTACCATAGATATTTTCTATAACACTTAGAAAAATGTTATTATAAATTTTTTTGTAACACTTAGAAAATGTTACCATATTCTATAGCAATACTCTAATAAATGTTACAAAAAAAAATTTTTGCTAACAATAAAAAAATATTACAATAGATCTTTAGTAACATTTAAATGTACAAAATATTGAATTAATTTTTTTCTTCAATTACATATTCTACACCTACTTTACAAATTAAATTCAAGATATTTAAACATTAAAATTAGTCCAATAAGTCAATTTTTTTATTTCTTCAATATGCTTACATGATCAAATACAAAATTAAAATGTGAAAATGGCCTATTATAGTAAAACAAATGTGAAAATGGCATAATTTCTTTGAGATCTAGAATAAAACTATGAACCTTTGAAATCTAGAATATCTTAATTGTTAACAAATTTAATGTAACTCTAATCGATCTCCTCCTTCTTGTACTCTTTCTACTCCATTTTAAAAACATGATGGAGAACAAATATTTGAGACCATGAGTACATGTTTAAATTGAAAAATAAGTAATGGTGTTTATCTTTCAACTATACAAACAAGACACACCAATAATTATAAACAAAATAATATCTCTATAACAAACAAACCTGATTGAAATGAAGCTTTTCTTTGGTCAAATTAATAAAAAATTTCTCAAAATGGCAAAATTGTTAAATCTATTTTATCCATAGATATGCATGTGATAAACATGTTTGTGTAGTATACTCCCTACAAACCACTGGATGGTGATTGGCAAGATCATGCATAGTTAGTTTGTTTTTCAGAAAATAGTAACTTATGAATAATAGTATATGAAATATGAAGGCTTTTTAGAAACAGAATCTGTGTAAAATCAAAAATTTATGTGGCAAAAATTGAATCACAATTTCCCCTCAGCAAACATGAAATTTAGATACTTACTAAAGCAATAAAGTGAGAGATTAATTATAGTTAAATTTATAATTCTCATAAAATATATGTTTCACTATCTTAATTTAAGAGTAATTAACTCTTCATTTTACCAATCTTCTCACCTTAAAGAATCTTGATTTATTCTATGTGTTTTGTATTTACAGTGAATATTTGCATGCTGCTTGCAACAAAGAAAGCGAAGAGGTTCAAAACTCCGATTAAAATCACAACTACAAAACTGACATCCATATTCATTTTTGTATAGCTTTTTAGTCATACAATCAGCAACTGATGTACTTAACTAATTATCAAGTTAATTAGGTGTGTCCTTTTCCGAACCTTGTGTTAATGCTAGTGCACTTCACATTCTAAACTTTCGAGATATACAATTCAGTTCTACACCTTAAAATTGTCAAAAAGTGCAAAGAAAAAATAACACATTTCAAATAACTTGTCCCATTCAAAAATCACAAGTTTGATAAACTAAAGACTGTTATTGATCAATAGCATTGAACTAGGGTCTTACATTTAAGTCTTTGATGATAGGATGATCTGGATTAACCTTTAAAATTCTCCTACCCCTCATAAACTCTAAACTAGAACTGTCTCCAAGTGCTTGTGCTTTCATTAATCTGTCAAAAGATGTCTCATATTAGAAATGAAGATAAATTGCTTGGGATCCAATATTTTTGAGTTTTAATTCTTTTGATCTTCTTTTTTTACCCTGATAGCAGAAGCAAAGTGGTAAAAAAAGAGTAGAGTTTCAGTGTTTTAACTGAATTGAAAAGATCACAAGAATGCAGCCATTACTAAATAACAGCAGATTTCAAGCTGAAATTAGTTGATAAAAGCCCATCCTGATTAGGCATATAGCAACTGATGGTTTTAAACATGCAGAAAAAATATTACACTAGTGTTGCCAATGAGGTTGGCATTGCAAAAACAATATTGCTGCCGCACTTTAGAACCCTGACAACCCAATGTATAAGGATCATTATTAGACATGATATGCATCCAGATAAATAATACACAAGTGAATCCAGTAGCATCTGAAAGCATTTTATGTCATTTAAAATAAGTAACTGAAGAGAAAATGCAATCATGAGATTGTGATGTGACAAATACGAAAGATTTCTTTAAGGTCCTCTCTCACTCACATATGACTAAATGACATTATGAAATTAGAGTGCAATTAAAATTTCTATAATCAAATACTAAAGAAATTTACTTATCAAAGAGCATATGCTAAGCATAATAACAAGTAAAACATAACAAAAATGTAATAGAAGCTTTAACATATAGACTAATATCTAATGGAAGAGTAATCAAATGTAACAGAAAAAAAATTGTAATAGAAAAATACGGACACAAACATAAATATTACACTCCGAAAGAACAGACATTGCTGGTAATAAAGTCTTCTAAAGAGTAAAAAATAACAGAATTCAAGAACACATTAATACAAGCACATACATATAGGAATTCAATTGGAATTTAGATCTCATGTGCTGTTGATTCAATTGGTAATTAACAAAAAGGATCTTTGAGAAAGTCATACCTTTGAGTAAAATGATCCACAAAGCTCTGGTGCTCTGTTCCATCTTGTTGCAACATAATCCTATATATGTAAATTAACTTAGAAAGCATCAACTATACTTTCTCTAAAACTTTTATATGAAAAAAGAATGACCTGGTATTAAAATTAGAAATGCATGTCTCAAGTAATAATTGAAGGGAGAAAACTAAAACCTTTATGAAATATTTTACTCCATCAGTAAAAATCTGCTGAAGTTCATGTTAATGTTTGAAAAGATTCAAGCATGATAAATTGTTTGAATTAATGAAAAAAAAAGAAAAGAAACAAAGCATACCGGTTCATGCCTTCGTACACCCATGCTCTCATACTCAATATAAGATAAATAGTACGATAAAGTTCTCTGAGGCATTTCTTCAAACACCTTGAATGCACTTCCAAAAACACAATAGAGAACTTTCATCAAAATTCTTATACTAAAAAAATTTGGATTCCTCGTCAAACACAACATATGAATTCATTTGCATAATAATGAAAATCCATTAACTATAAATTTTTAGCTATAAATGAGAATCCAAATAAATAAAAAGATTCAGTGAAAGATAGGAGAAGTTACTTCTACAATTGAAGTTTCTCATCTTCGATGATCTATAATAAAAAACTTCATTGCATGTTGTTGATGAATTGCTTACTCAATCAGGTAAGAAAACAAGCATGAATGACTTGTAAACCTATCAAATCAACTTTTCCATTTACAAAATGATTGAAATGAGTAGTAAAGCATTACAAATTCCTTACCATAAATCTGTTTCTTAAGTTTTTGATAACAAAATACACAATTTTGAGAGCGTCGGATTCAATTCAATGAGATTAATTTTAGACGGAAGAACACAAACATGAAACAATAGATTAAGTTCGACATACCTTGAGAATTTCCAATTCAGATCCAGAACAGAGATCTCATTTGGAATTTGAGATATCCTTGTCTATCATCACAATTGTGGTGACTACGCCGGCAATGGTGGCTTTGATTGAGGAGCAAGATATTGAGGAGGATTGAGAGTTGAATTCAAATAGCTGAGAGTGAACCGTGATGAGATCGATTAGGGGATCGAGAGATTGAAGACGCGGAGAGAGAAATTGAAGAGGATGGAGAGATGGTTTCACCATTTTAGAGCATCAAGAGTGAAAGTGAAAGTGAGAACACGTGTGGTTTCGAGTTTCAAAGCTTGAGGATTTGTTGAATGGGCTGCAATTGAGAATAGGTAACAGTTTTTGTAAGATTTTTTAAAAAATTAAGTGTATTTCCTAACACTTGATTAAAAATGTTACGTAATATATAATTTTATGATAATTATTGACATTTTAACAAATGTTAGGAAATAAATGTTACTAAAAATCTAAAATGTAATAGTGTATGTACTGGTCATGCTGTTGCAGGCACTAGGTCAGTTGTCTTTGCTTTCTGCCATTCTAATTGAAGTTTCAAGCTAAAACATAGTTTGTGACAAGACCACAAATCTTATTCATAGATGAACCTCTTTATTGTTTGGATGTGTGTTCTTTTTCTTTTTTAACTCTTTAATTGTAATATCATAGGTTGATTGGAGCTGAGACTGAGATATAAAATCTCTTTCCATTGTAATACCATACCACACAAAGTCTTATGCTTAAGTTATAAAGTTGAGGTGGCAAGGTATTACGACTTCTAAAAGTAATATAATAATAATAATAGTAGTAGTAGTAGTAGTAGTAGTAGTAGTAGTAGTAGTAGTAGTAGTATATATATATATATAAAGAGAATCCCAAAATGACCCAAAGTAGAAAACGACGACCTGTTTTTCCGAGTTAACCCCTAAGAGGGACAAACATAAAATACAAGGTGAAAAATCTATATACATACATAAATATAATAAAAAATATGACCCTGAGTCCCAAGAGTTCTTTGCTTCATCAGCGTCTCCAGAATACAGAGTGGTGCTTCTCAACCTGCATATGAAAAACAATAATATTGTATGGGATGAGAACTGGGGGGTTCTCAGTATGATTAAGGTGTCCACAATATAATAAATAAGGTCCCGGAAAAGTCAAAGACAATCCTAAAACTCTGACGCTCTTAATTATAAAACTTAAAAGATTTAAAGATGAAAGCCATAAACAGGGTGGTCTTCCTCTAAGGTTCTTAATTCTAACTCAACTCTAACTAAAACCCTCAACTATTTCCCCTCCCTTTACCATCCTCCGAAACACCAGAAAATCCACACAGACAAACAAAACAAACAAAGAAAATAAGTAGAATACATATACGAAAAACAGAACATATAGCAGTTAAGCATGAAATAACAAGTAGGCAATCCCAAGAAAGCAAACCAAAGCAAATAGACAAATGCATATGATGCATGTCTTTCCTACTGAACGTGAGATCACGTGTCCGGTACAGTCTCTCTGTAGCTAATCCGGGTACAGTCTCTCTGTTGTGCCTTGATAACATTATAGGGTATCCGTGCCCTGTCACCATTAGAGGGTATCTATGTCTATCACCATTAGAGGGTATCTGTGCCCTGTCACCATTAGAACCAGAGAGAAAGTACAAGCATACTCACATCTAGCATTTTCAATCAAGATTCATTTACCACATTCATTAATTCTCATATGCATCTCTGGCATACTCGTAACATATCATACTTCCTTAGTTAATCATATTCATTTATTCACGAATCTCATTCCAGTAAGAATACTTCATTCATGTTCATTTACATTTATTCATTCATCTCTTTCTTCACCAACAAGTTACTTTAATTCTCTAACTTCATCTCACTACTAGGCCCATAGCTAAAATCTAGGGGTTAAAAGAATGAAAACAGAGGTTCAGAAGTTCAAAATTATATTTCAAACACAAAAAATCACTTTTGCTGAAACAGAGGCCATGCGTACGCGTGGGTACGCGCTTGGACCAAGATGCGTACGCATGCCTCATCTCGCGTACGCATGCAAACTAGGCAGAATTGATTGGTTGCATATGGGAAGTTTCACATACGCGTGGACATATATTTTTCCAAAAATTTGGCTAGGTCTGAAAGCTGCAGAATTTGCATTTTGAACCCCGAACTTTCGACGCGCATAACTTTTTTGTTTTAAATCATTTTTCATCCGTTCTTCAAGCGGTGTAAACTTCACGGACCCAATTTTCATATGAAACAAGTTTGAAATTATTTAGGGGTCTGGAAGCCAATTTATGGCTCGCCAAAGTTTGGTCAAAAATAAGTTTTTCTCAACAAATCTAAAACCTCTATTTTCACCAAGTTTCTTAAAAAAAAAACCAATAACTCACACCCCAAAATAGAGCTAATCATGTATAAAGTAGTCTTATACCTATTCCATCTCTTTCATCGCATGCAAATATCCAATTCCTAGCATTTTTATCATATACAATTTCACAAATCAATGCAACACAATTCACAAATTATCCTACTATCTTCATCATTATTCAATATCTTCATCAACTATCACAATTCACAATTCTCATTAGTTGTTCTCATCAATCCTCAATCATAATCACCAATCAACAACCCATTATAAGATAACACAACATTTCATTAAGATTACTAACTCCTAACATACATACATGCTTCAACCTAACTTACAGTCAACTAGCCTATGTTTTCACAAAACCTTACATATTAAATACGAGAAAACAAAACCATACATTGACCAATTTTCACATATTTCTCGAGACAACCCCACAAGGCAAGCTCACAAGCCTTCGACACCACAATTCCGCAACCAAGACCCAAGCCAAACTGCCAATTAATACAATTTTGCTCCAATTCTTATAGATACACCACCTAATTTACATCACCACATTTATATACAAATTTCCAATATCCAAACACATATAAACGGGAAATTGACTATAGTTAATGAACCTTACCTTGTATGTGCTTCAATTAAACAAAAGCCCACTAATTTCTCAAGTCAATTTGATCATATAATATCAATTTAACCAAAATATTAACACACCAAAATCCTAACATTTTTTAATTGAGGAGGAGAGAATAGGAACTAAAAATATGATTTCCTCACCTTGAAATGTATTGGGTTTTGTGGAGCGAACGGTGCGGCGATCGGAGCATGGAGCGAAAAGTTATCTTGGTTTGATTATGAAAGTGAGGGTTGTGTATTTTGAGAGAGTTCTCCCCCTTTCCTTGCTGAGTTCCAGCATTTCAGCCTGCATGAGGAGAGAGGAGATGGCTGAAGCCATCTTTATTAAGTGGCAAAGTTAGGTTTTGGGCCTAATACGGGCCCGGTTCGACCCAATATTGGGCCAAATTCTTTAAAATTGGTGTCAAAATTCTTATTTTAATTAGTTCTATCTCCTTTAACTATAAAATTTCCTTTTCTGATTACTTTGATTAACAATTAATTAATTTGCTAATTATTTACTAATCTCTCGAGTTTTACATCCATCATATTATAGAATTTTTATTATATTCTAAATCTATGATGCAAGAACTTGTGATGTCAAAATTAGGGAGCAATAATACGTGATGATGTTTTGCTTTGCTAGATACATGTTCCATTTAGGTTTTTGATCCTTTTTTCTCTGTGCAAAGTTTGAGCATTGTTTCTGTCAATCATGTTATTTGATTTATTGGAAAAAAGGCTAATCGATTGTGGTGTTTATCCAATTTCTATAACTTGATGCTATCAATTTTTTTTACTTTCACTAAGTGAACTCTCCAATAGCTCAATTTTACTTTGTCTTTTATTTACTGAGGCAAATTATAGTTTTTTTTATTATATAGTACGTCATTAGTTACATAATGTTAGTTTTTTTTTGGAGAACTATATATCTAACTTACATTGATTATTACCAAATTCATCCTTCTTCTCTCTTATTTTGTATAGACTCATTTTTATTGATCATTAC
Organism: Arachis duranensis; assembly: GCF_000817695.3. Classification (NCBI taxonomy): domain Eukaryota; kingdom Viridiplantae; phylum Streptophyta; class Magnoliopsida; order Fabales; family Fabaceae; genus Arachis; species Arachis duranensis. The sequence goes on from NC_029776.3 coordinate 21,897,057, forward strand.
TTTTACAATAATCAATTCGCAATGTCTTGTTTAGTGATATAATTGTAACTATGGGTCTTGCAATGATGACTAGAGTGGCCAGGAACGGAATTCATCAACCAGGCTTTAATTTTGTAGATAAATCAATTGACTTTGATCAAGTTTGATATGTAGCTAAAAATGCACTACTATATACTATCTAGTTCAAAATAATTATTTATTTGAACAAATTGATATCTATTAAACTAGAAAACTCCATGAGCTAAATGCCCTATGGAGTTCTCTTAGAATTAAGTTTTTTTTAGATTGATGATTAAAATGGTGTCCATGTTCAATAGGTACTTATAGGTTTGTCGATAGATTCAGGTTAAAAGATACCATGTGTTAGGATAATGTTTGGTTTTAGGGGTTGAATTTTATATAATGTCAGAAAATCAAAATTTTACTATTTTTGCTATTATGGTTTTTGAAAAGTTTTGTATTTTGAGATTTTATTTATAAAAAAAATTATTTTAGTTCATTGAGGATATAACATGTAGAGTAGAGTAAAGAAAAATTAAAATGAATAAAAATAAATAAAAATTATAAAAAAACTGAGCTGCTAAAAAAGGATAAAAATTACAATATGAAAAAAAGGTGAGTTTTTGCTGGAAATGGAGGTTTTTGGTGTATATACAGGTGGATGGATGTTGTAGAAATGTAAGTGCAACACGCAGATAACGTGCTAACTCAGCACGCACCCAACATGTCCAAATCAAAAGCAACACGCACCATCCGTGTTTGACATGTTGTGCACATCCACGCAACATGCATCTTGCATGTTTGACACGTGGAAGCCATTCAAGCAACACACACCCTGCGTGTTGTACACATGTCAAATGCTAATTGGATGGCATTGCAACACGTAATCTGCGAGGTGAGTCTTCTGCCTATAAAAACTAAAGTTTGTTACCATTTTGCTTCATTGCGAGAGAGGTGTTTTCTTGCACCGTCGATGTGATGAAAGAAACTGCAAATATAGTGGTTTACCACAACGGTAAGGTTATACAAAATACATATAAGAGGGTGAGCTTTGCGTGTGAGAATACATTTTTGTTTGTGGTTTCATACAGTATAACATTCGTAGATCTACAGTACGGGTTTTGTCAGAGCATAGAAACTGATATTTTAAAGAGGATGAGAAACATCCTCTATAGGAGTTCAGTTGTCATATTTGCTAGCCTGATACAGTTTGAGGTTATGTCGATCGTTGATAAAACAAGTATTCAGTGGATGTTTCATATTCACCAGCAAACTCAGGTATAACACCCAAGGATTGAGTTATATATTGAGTTTGAACATATAGCTGTAGATGAGGTTCAACATGACCTATATGTGCAAGAAGACAGAGCTGAAGCGTACAAAAGAATGAGCAAGGATAGTGATGAGGAGTTTGAAGCTACGTACAAAGTCAGTGATGAGGACGAAGATGGCGATCGGGGAAGTGAGGTAGTCGCAAAAACTTCAGTGATTCTAGCCGCAATTAGTCAATCGATGGACGTTCCACCTTTTATGGGTAACATTGATCTTGATGCCATGCATGCACCAGAGTTCCCCAAATATGCAAACATAGGTATGTGAGCAATGGGTACTATGTTTCGTTGATTTTGTTTTGAGGGATCGATGAGTGACAAATTTACTTTTATAGGTATTGCTGATCTTGAGGATGGGGAGTTCAAAATCAGAATGGAATACGGTTCAAAAAAATCAGTCATTGTGGCAATTCAGAGTTACACTATCTCCAGAGGAGTCGATTACGTTGTTTATGAATCCGTACCACAGACATTCTATGTAAAGTGCAAGATTTATAGATGTGAGTGCGACTGGCTTATCCGAGCCAGCTTGATGTAGAAAAAATCCTGTTGGTAGATTCGGAGATACAATGGGAGGCACAAGTGTTCCATGGATATGATCTCATAGGATTACTCCAAGTTAGACTCAAACACAATTGCTGAGGCTACGAAGCCATTGATTGAATCTAACCCATCCATAAAAGTCAAATCTATAGTTGCAAAAGTCTAAGTAATATTCAACTACACTATTAGTTACCGAAAAGCTTGGTTGGTGAAGCAAAGTCGATAGTCAAGGTTTTCGGTGGAGGGGAAGAATCTTACCAAGCTTTGTCATTATGGTTCTCGGCAATGGTTCAGAAGATGCCTGGTTCATAAGTCCAAATAGAAACACAACCCCTATATAACGGGATTCAAGAGGTGAACAGTGTTAGGATACTTCATCGGGTATTCTGGAGTTTAAATTCATGCATAAGAGCTTTCAAATATTATAATACGCTGGTTCAAGTTGACGGGACCCGCCTATACGAAAAATATAAAGGTTTTCTTTTGGTTGCAGTTGAGACCACTAATGCGTGGCACTTTCTCTTAGTAATTTATGAACACATGTTGTAAAAAGAGACTGCGTGGGTATAATCTCTGATCGTCATGAGTCAATCTGAACCGCGGTAAATCGTAGCAGAGGTGATTGGAAACCTCCGAGAGTATGGTGGATGTTTTGTATTCAGTACATTGGTAGCAACTTCTTAAGAGAATTCAAGGTCTCGTACTTGCAAAAGCTTGTGGCCAACATTGGGTATTCAAGGACAGTGGAGGAGTACAATGTCAGCTATAAGAGGTTGTAAGAACAAGGCAGACATATGTTTGTTGGTGCGACAACATCGAACGTCCCCATTGGGTATTGGCATTTGACGAGGGACATCGATGGGGTCACATGACGATGAACCTTGTCGAGTGAATTAATTCAGCGTTGAAGGATGCTCGAAATCTTCCTATCGTAGTGCTCATCCGAGCAACATATTATCGGTTGAACGAGCTATTTATGCGAAAGAGTATTGAGGCTCACTAGTGCAAGCGCGTTGGATTTACTTTCTCTGAGTTTGCCACTCAGCGGATAGAGGCAAATATGTAGCGTGCAGGAAACATCGTTGTGCACCGTTTTGATAGAAGAAACGAGGTGTTTGAGGTGCGCAAAATGTCTAGCAGAAGAGTGTTAGTTGTTGATCTTGCACGATGGAGGTGAGACTATGGGCATTTTCAGGTGGAGCAACTTTCATGTTGCCATGTTATTGCTTGCTGTGCTAACCAATGACTGGATTGGCAGGTGTACGTCAGCGATGTATACAAGATGTCAGAGATTCGCAAGATCTACAGAATTAAGTTTCTCTCGTTAGGCGACACGGAGACATGGCCTGATAACCTAGGACCGACGATGGTCGCGAATCCTGCCTTGAGACGAACATCAAAAGGTCGTTCCAAATCAACTCGCTATCTGAATGAAATGGATTCACGAAAAACGCATGGTTCCTGGGTATGCAGTCTTTGCGGGAGATAGGGTCATAGTCATAGTAGATGTTCTCAACATGTTGGACCAAGTGGGGTTGGTGGCAGTGGTGGTTCGTAGGGATTTTTTTTCAGTTTTGGAGGGTCATAGTCGTTATATTTGAATTCTGAATTTCTATGTTCATGTATTTTTCAGTTAATGCATTTCAATTCTAAATAAACTAATACAAGGATGAGATAAACTAAGTTTGACTAAACTAAAAGTTAATACAACAAATACGAAGATGAAATAAACTAATTTCAACTAAATTGAAAGTACAAAGATGAAATAAACTAAGTTCGACTAAATTAAAAGTTAATACAACAAATACGAAGATAAAATAAACTAAGTTTGACTAACAGCATACGACTACTTCTTAGAAAACCCCATCGCCTTGTTCGCTATCATGTTAACAGTTAACGGAGTAAAACTGTTTGGTGGACGTTGTGGTGGCTGCTGGGGTGGATGCTGGGGTGGCTACTAAGGAATGAACTCCGACAGCCTCAGAAACATACCGTATAATCCAATGTACTAACTCTAGTAATCAGCAGACGGGGTAAAGTCGATGATAGGTTGTAGATGTCGATCTCGCAAATGACTGTTGTAGCGGTTCCCCCATTGCTAGATCCATTCGTCGTGTATCCCGCTCTAGTCATGGCACTATACTCCCCGAAGAGTGTAGCAATGCATGTCAACTGGTTTGGCTTGTGTTGCCAGAGGGGGGACTGAGCATACCCATACTAGCAAACCACTCGGTTCGCAGAAAGCCATTCGACACACTCGATAACACCAATGACTTACTGTGTCCCAAACATCAAAGTGTGCATGTAATTAGACAAGTATGATGATGCCAATATACGACCTCCAGACAAACTGCAAAGTAGAGTATGCGCCATTAGATTATTAATAATACTGTAAAGTAATAAAACCATAAATTAATAATACCATTAAATCCTAAACCGACCTCTTTCATGTAGTCAATTTTGTGTCTATTAGACGCCACGCTCCTTGACATCCATGCTCTGGTTCGTGGATGATGACTCCACCTGTAACATACAACATTAAAATAGAGTTTAAATTATGTATTTCCAGTAAAATATAAATAAAATACAAGTCAAATTCCAATAAATTATTTTTTGTTACATGTGTGCCACCGGTATATCAGTTGGTGCAAGCCTCTATTGTGGAATGGGCGCAACCCACGACATTCACTCCCACGTCCAAACAAACAACAAATCAAGTGGGCCATCTATTTTCTTGCAATCATCCGTGATGCACGGTACAGTGACATGTTAAGGTGCGCGAGAGTTGCTGACCCCCAACTATAAGTGCTGCTCAGCTCAAAATTTCGAAGCAGTGGTAGATAGTTCGCATGGGCATTTGCCGTCAAATTATCCACGAAGAGGGTGGTACCTAGTAGACAGAAGATGTGACACCTAACGTATCCCTGAATAAAGTCCCATGTGTCTAAAAGTTGTGTGTCTCTAATATGGCGAACTCATGCAAGCTTTATGTAACTTTTAGAGGAACTACTCACGATGGGTTCGCTACCGAAAATGGCCAGGCTTTGGGTGACCAAGAAATTTTGACTGCTATCAGTCCAATCGGTAACAACATCTCTATCAATCAGTAGGTGGAATATGTGTAACACGTTCTCGAGTGTCACTGTAACCTCATCGACTGGCATTACAAATGTTTGGCTCTCCGGAATACCCTCTGATCACTCCACCTCACGAGAGCTTATAGAATCTTGCAATTCGTAAGGCCTGATCAACCGTCGGATGCCACGTCTTCGACTGGTCAAGCTTACGGGGCAAAAGATTCTTATTAGGCTGGTACAAGACAATTGAAAACAAAAAACAGCAAAACTATTATATAATTTTTCAAAAATTAAAATAAAAATTAACTCCACTTTCATAAAATACAAATAAATAAATAAATAATATCAAATTCGAAACAATAATACAAAAATAACTACAAAAACGAAAATAAAAATAATTATAGATAATTTGCATTATTATTTATATTAATTATTAAAATTAAAAAAATACAAATTACAACAAAATAAAAATAACATTAAAATAGAAATAAAAAATAATTATATCAAATTCGAAAAATTACATTTATTTTAAGTTTATATTATTTATTAAAATTAATAACTACCAACTAGTACAAAATACAAATATTATAACATAAAAGAAAATCAAAAGTAAAAAATTTGGAATTTTTTATATCCATTTATATTATTCATAATAGAAAATAAAAAAGATCCTTATACAAATTTGAATATAATAATAATTTTATAACAAAAAATCAAAACATAAATGCACTAACAATAATACATTTTGAATACAAATTAAAATTCTAATTTAACAAAAATACTAAATTTACATAATTAGGTTGTCACATATAATTAATAACGTGATCTTCTGCAAACGTATAATCACGTACCATTTTTGTAAGCAACACACTAGTCACTCTCAATCTCACTCTCACAAAAAGTATCACCTTATTTCCTCTCAATAATAATCAAAATCCAGGTTCAAATGATTTTTAATGAAAATGAAGCAACGAGGCCTTCTCCCCTCCCCCTTTTAAAGGCTCCAAAGTGTTGAATGCATAGCCTTCCCGGAGCATGGATGTTGGATGCATGGAGACCAGCCTGCCAAGTAGTCAATACGTAGGGTACGTGTTGCCCAGGAGAATGACACGTGGCTGGGAGACGTTGACAAAGGTGCATCGAAACCAAGCTGGGAATCTTTTCTCTTGTAACACGGATGGTGCGTGCTGGCTGCATGCGTGACACGTGGTTAGGGACGCTGACAAAAGTGCATCGAAACCAAGCAGTGAATCCCTGCTCGTCCTACAACACAAATGGTGTTTGTTGGCTGCATTGCGACACATGGCCAGGAATCCCTGCAAAAGGTGCATTGGAACCACGCGATGAATCTCTGCAGCTTCAACACGTAGAGTGCATGATGACCGGGCTTGAAACGTGGAAAATCTCTGTGAATTTTTGCTGGAAAATTTTGCAAAAAGTAATATGTTGCATGCATGTTAAAGCAGTATATAATATAATTTCTGACACATTTACATTCCTACAAAATATTCCAAATATCAATATTAAACAAAATCACCTATCTCTTCTTCATATATAAAATAATTTCTGCTTTAAAAAATATTATCTTTTTACAAAATGTTGATATTTATTTCTAATAAGGTGTTTCTTAATTTTTTTTGTTAAAATAAAAACCGATAATCATCCTTGATTAGTGTGTTAAATTTAAATTATACACCTTGAGTATAAATTATAGTTTCTAGATAATGAATAATATATGCTTGAGCTTTTTTTATTGCTATATTGATGTTTTTTATATTATGTTTATATTTTTTTCCTTTTTTATAATCTACACATAATATTTCAAGTTATATATATAATTGTTACTTGATATTATTTAATGTAACTGAGATTTTTTTTAAATTAATGAGTACGGCTACACATACAAGTCATACAAGTTAATCCTAACTCAACGAAATCCACTTATATAACATGTGCGTAAAATCACGTTATTCCTCTTTGTATCCAGCGTTCCTCCTCTTCCTCCTCCTTCTCCTTCTTCTTTGCGTTTTTCTTCCTTTTTCTTCGCGTGTTTCATCTTCATCGTTGTTTTTTTATTACTCTTGTTGTTGTTGCATTTTTTCCTCCCCCTCTTTCTATTGATTTTGCAACATTATATTTTTTTTCTTCTTTGTTTGATTTTTTTTCCAAGAAGAATTATGAAAATATGAAATAAGAAGATGAAGAAGAAGAAGCAGCAGAAGATGAGGAGGAGGAAGAGGAAGGGTTCCGAATTATGCAGAGCTTATCAGCACACATACACAAAAAATTCTTAAAACAATACAGTCAAATATCTTCGTGTTATACCCAAATATCTTCGTGTTACAACCAAATTTGCTGGAAAATACAGAAAAATATTTCCTCTAATGCTGCAATTTTTTTCTTCTTTTTTTTTCTTATTTCTTTTTTTCTTTTAGTTAAATGGATGTAAGTTCATCATCTTTCAAGTAATTTTGCAGCATTATGTGTTTCTTCTTCTTCTTTATTTGATTTTTTTGTTTTTATTCTTATTAAGAGAGTGAAACAAGAAGAAACTTGAGAAGGTAAAACAAAAAAAAAGATGAATAAGAAAAAAAAGAAGAAGATGGTGATGATGATGAAAAAATAAGAAGCAGCAGCAGAAGATGATGAGGAGGAGGAAGAGTAAGAATTTTGAATTATGCAGAACTTATTAGCACACATACACCGAAAATTCTTAAATAATACACTCAAATATCGTCATGTTACACCCAAATATCTTTATGTTACACCCAAATTTGCTACAAATACAGAAAAATATTTTCTCTAACGCTGTATTTTTTTCTTCTTCTTCTTCTTTTCTTTATTTCTTTTTTTCTTTTAATTGAATGAATATAAGTTCATCCCCTTCCAAGTAATTTGTACCATTATATGTTTCTTCTTTTTCTTTGTTTGATTTTTTTGTTTTTACTCTTATTAAAAGAGTAAAATAAGAAGAAACTTAAGAAGATAAAACAAGAAAAAAAAAGATGAATAAGAAAAAAGAAGAAGAAGAAGAAGAAGATGATGATGACGATGATAAATAAGAAGAAGTAGCAGCAGAAGATGAGGAGGAGGGAGAAGAAGAGTTTTGAATTATGCAGAACTTATCGGCACACATATACCAAAAATTCTTAAATAATACACTCAAATATTTTCATGTTATACCCAAATATAGAAAAATATTTTCTTTAATGCAGAACTTTTACATTATATTCAATTCAAACTATCAACGATGAACAACGATTTTCATAAACAAAAACAACATTATTCACCTATAGAATATTAACTAGAATTGAACCACACATCTGCCATTTGATTGGATTCAAGACAACAATCAATTTTATTCTGGTTCAATTGACAATCTGAACTTGAATTATTCATTATCTTCAACAACGAGATAATTGATGATGAAGGAGAAGGAGGAAAAGAAATTCTAATAAAAAAAGAATGAGGAAAAGGAGAAAGAGGAGGAGGTGGTGTTGTTGACGACGATAATGAAAGAGAAAAATAACAAAGAAGAAGAAGAATGTGTAGTAAGAAGAAGAAGAAGAACGTGTGCACATAAATATAAATGACTTGTATAAATTTGTATCAAAAAATGACTTGTACTTAGAAAATAAATGTAAATTAATCTTGCTCTTTTGAGATCTAAAAATAACACATGTTATCGTGCGAATGCACGGACTATTATGCTTTTATATTATATATGTATATGTATATGTATATGTATATGTGTGTGGTGTAAGACCTCAAATTTTTAAAAATTAATTAATG
>NC_029776.3:21905896-21926336 GCF_000817695.3 Arachis duranensis
CCCTTTGGCCGAAGCCTTAAGGGAATTAAGATAAAGAAAGCCAAAACGTGGCTTGCATGCTTAATTATGTACATATATATACTTCTTATTAATGTTTCTTTTATATATATATCATTATGATACATGTTTCTTTATTTATTCTAACTTTGACACCTATAATGCCTAAACACCACAAATCACCACTCATCATTAATATCTTTATTTTGTTCTTCATGCATCACCGAACATGTATTTGGAGAGAAAGAAAAGAAAGAATCGAGAGAGAAGAGAGAAACCGTGAACTTTCTTGAGCTTCCCAGCTCGATTTCTTGTAATAATACGTAATTTCAGTCAAAAATTTAATCTGGTAAAAGTATTCATATCCTCTTCTTTTATATATTGATGTTATTGTTGTCCGATAAAAAATAACGGTGACGTAGCTTTTCTTTTCCTTGAATTCGACTAACTGGAGTTCTAGAAAGTACAGACGATTTTTGACACTTTCTCCTTCAACAGCTCGGTCAGAAAGCTTCTCCAAAATTTTTATTTTTAAAATTAAATATTTTAATTTAAGAATGCCTAGAAAGCTTATTGAATAATTGCAAATAATTTATAAGTGTGTAGTATTACTAATTGATGAGGATTGGTTGATTTATGGTTGTGAATGATGTTTAATTGGTGTGGTTTGTTAAAATGAAACATGAATTGAGTTTGAATTGAGATTATGTTTGTTGCTGAAATTTTTAGTCATGTTAAATAATTTATTGGTTTGGTTGTTTATCTGAGATTTATTTGATGATAGTGGGCTCTGTTGCAAGTTAAAAAGCAAACATTGTATTAAAAATATGATTTACAAGCTTATTTTGAGAAATGATTTTGAAATTGAATCTGGTTAGCTTTTAGATTTGTAAAATGATTTGGCATTAGATTTTGGACTGACTGATTTATCAAGGATAATTTTTGAGAATCGAAAATAATTTGGTTGGGACCCTAGAAGGGTGGCATAGTCCGAATTTAAGAGAAAATGCTGTTAAAATTTTTATAAAGCTCTAAGACTTTGTTTAAAGCGTTATTTAAAAGCAAATCTGATTCAAAAATAGTATTTGGTTTTCGATTTACTAAGAAAAGTATAATGTTTAAATTCAATCTTTTGAGGAGAGATTCTATTTTAAATTATGATTTGAGTTTGGTTTGTTAAGAAGAAGAAAGAAGGAGAAAAGAGAACACGGCACGTGCGATTTATGAATTGAGTAAAAGGTCACGAGAGGGTGACAGAACGTAAATGGTTATGGTGCCGATGGAAAAATGTTAAGTTGTGGGCTTTATAAGTGAATCAATATGCGGGAACGCCCGTGTGTATGGAATGGCTTCCAGGAGAAAGTGGCACATGCTTCAGCTTGAGAATTAGCGCCTGCAAGTACTTGCAGAGGTCATGTTCGGCATACTTCAGCTGGAGAATCAGCGCCTGCAAGAAGTAGAAACTTGCAGAGGTTATGCCGCTGGAATGCCTTATCTGACTCGCGAGTCGGATTGCGTCGGGTGCGGGTCGAAACCGACAAATAAGCTCATTACCTGCGATAGGAATAGACATGCATCATCATTGTTTGCACATTTGCATTTGATTTTGTTTGCTTATCTTGTCTCTCTGTGATTGTACTGTTTGTCTTATTGCTATTTGTTGTGTGTTGATCTATTTTCTGTGTTGTTAGTTTGTGTATTGATGTGACTGAGAATTGAGGTTGTGGTTGAGATTTGTCTTAAGTTCGGATATTTAAAGAAGGTAAGTAATTATATAAAGTAATAGTAAAAAGTATTTTTAAAAGGTTTGATAAAAATATGGTTTTATTGAATAAAGTTAATTTTTTGTATTTTATTTCATTACTCTTTTGGCATTCCCAATCCCTACTGAGAACGTGTGGTTTGTTCTTACCCCAAATCTTCAACCCTTTCAATGACACAGGTTCGAAGACTAAGTTTGAAGCCGCGGACGGCTATTAGTTTTATTGAAGTTGAGTTATTTGTTGAGTTACTTTCATAGAATTCCCTCGCCTTTGTTATAAAGATTTTATTTTTATACAGAGGGATAGGAATTGTATCTGAATTTCTTTTGATTTCTTTTGTACAATATTTATTGTTATTAATAATTATGTGATTGTTATTACTTAGTGTTCTTTGATGATTGGGTTTGATTAAATAAAAAAATACAAGTTTTCGACATATTCTTAAAGTTGAAATGCGATATCGAACTAAAGGCTCAATATTAATTAGTAAATAAGGAAAATATGTTAGTAACGCCTTAGTTTTTGTATGATCATGACGTACTAAAAGTTAAGGTGTTACATTATGGTATCAGAGCAGTTCGTCCCTATTAGAGCCTTGGGAATGGACTGATTATGCTTCACTGCATACTCTGAGTGTCTGTCATGCAATAGGACTTGTCTTAATGACAAGAGTTTGAGTTTTAGATGCATGACTGTCTGTTGATTAATGCTGTTAGCTTACCATTGCATACCTCATGGTGTTAAGTCTGGCCAACTTAATATTAATGATTTATGTATATGAGAACACCAACGGGTTATCATAGACAAAGTAGAAGTAATAAATGATGCGAATCACGAAATTTGGAAATGATAGAAGTTATGTTTTAGGGATTAGTTCACTTCAACGCAAAATCTATATTCGTGCCAACGTGAATTGGTGTTATCTCCTCCTTGATTGCTAGCAGTGAAATTCTTTGTTTCGAAATACTTTTTGAAAAAATGGTTCAAATATTTTTTACCATATTATATCGTTCATATATATCTTTGCCTAATTATGTTCCAAGTCGTTGCTTGAATCTTTTGGAACATTCAACCTTGTCGTTGTTCATAAGTTCTGTACTCCTTGACTTGACCTTGAATTTATTTTGGCGCGATAGATAAATGATCTCTGGCTCCTTGGATACATTGTCATTGACTTTGACTGTCGATATTTGTGAACCTTGTATTCCTTTAATTCAGTTTGAATTTGCTTTGACTTAATATACTACATTTTCTTTCATTGCTCCTATCAAAGTTCCTTGCCTCATATTTCTTTCGTAAGGTACGATTTAACTTTCCTTCTAGCATACTTCACTATCTATATATCATTGTTTGATTACAATTCTATTCATCCTTCTGAATTCTTATGACCATTATCCGTGATGCTCAACTTTTCTTTTTAAATCTTGGATTTTCTTGTTTAAATTTGAACTTAATTGTTAAAATTTTAAGTCCTCAGATTTTAAAATTTAATTTGCATTAATCATATCATACAACTTTTGCACCACACTGCACTTTTCATTAGTTTTCATGCAAGGTAATTTTTCTTATGTTTAAAAACTAAACATGTCAAATCTTTCTATTTTCCTGAAATAATTAAGAGTGAAGTTGATACAAATCTTTTCTATTTTATATCAATTTTTGAAGACGAAAATTTTTATAAGTAGAATAAGATGTAAGACTTTAAATTTTTAAAAATTAAATAATAAATTATTTGTAATTTATTATTTTATTTAAAAAAATTATTATTATTATTATTATTATTACTATTATTACTATTATTATTATTATCATTATCATTATTATTATTTTTACTATATTATCATATTTATATATTTATTTCCCTTTGGCCGAAGCCTTAAGGGAATTAAGATAAAGAAAGCCAAAACGTGGCTTGCATGCTTAATTATGTACATATATATAATTCTTATTAATGTTTCTTTTATACATATATCATTATGACACATGTTTCTTTATTTATTCTAACTTTGACACCTATAATGCCTAAACACCACAAATCACCACTCATCATTAATATTTTTGTTTTGTTCTTCATGCATCACCGAACATGCATTTGAAGAGAAAGAAAAGAAAGAACCGAGAGAGAGAAGAGGGAAACCGTGAACTTCCTTGAACTTTTGAGCTCGATTTCTTGTAATACATAATCTCAGTCAAAAATCTAATCCGGTAAAAATGTTCGTATCCTTCTTCTTTACATATTGACGTTATTGTTATCCGGTAAAAGTTGATAGTGACGTAGCTCCTCTTCTCCTTGAGTTCGGCTAACTAGAGTTTTAGAAAGCACAGACGATTTTTGACGCTTTTTCCTTCAATAGCTCGGTCAAAAAGCTTTTTCAGAATTTTCGATGATTTTGATTTCATACGAAGATAGGGGAGTTTGTTTTTAAAATTAAATGTTTTAATTTAAGAATGCCTAAAAAGCTTATTGAATAATTATAAATCATTCATAAGTGTGTAGTATTACTAATTGATGAGGATCGGTTGATTTGTGGTTGTGAATGGTGTTTAATTGGTGTGATTTATTAAAATGAAACATGAATTGAGTTTGGATTGAGATTGTGTTTGTTGCTGAAATTTTTAGTCATGTTAAATAATTTCTTGGTTTGGTTGTTTATCTAAGATTTATTTGATAATAGTGGGCTCTGTTGTAAGCTTGTTTGGTAGAAGGGTGGCATAGTCCGAATTTAAGAGAAAATGCTGTTAAAATTTTTATAAAGCTCTAAGACTTTGTTTAAAGCGTTATTTAAAAGCAAATCTGATTCAAAAATAGTATTTGGTTTTCGATTTACTAAGAAAAGTATAATGTTTAAATTCAATCTTTTGAGGAGAGATTCTATTTTAAATTATGATTTGAGTTTGGTTTGTTAAGAAGAAGAAAGAAGGAGAAAAGAGAACACAGCACGTGCGATTTATGAAATGAGTAAAAGGTCACGAGAGGGTGACGGAACGTAAATGGTTATAGTGCCGATGAGAAAATATTAAGTTGTGGGCTTTATAAGTGAATCAATATGCGGGGACACCTGTGTGTATGGAATGGTTTCCAAGAGAAAGTGGCACATGTTTCAGCTGGAGAATCAGCGCCTGCAAATACTTGCAGAGGTCATGTTCGCCATACTTCAGCTGGAGAATCAGCGCCTGCAAGAAGTAGAAACTTGCAGAGATTATGCCGCTGGAATGCCTTATCTGACTTGCGAGTCGGATTGCATTGTGTGCGGGTCGAAACCGATAAATGAGGTCATTACCTACGATAGGACTAGACATGCATCATCATTGTTTGCACATTTGCATTTGATTGTATTTGCTTATCTTGTCTCTCTGTGATTGTACTGTTTGTCTTATTGCTATTTGTTGTGTGTTGATCTATTTTCTGTGTTGTTAGTTTGTGTATTGAGGTGATTAAGAACTGAGGTTGTAGTTGAGATTTGTCTTAAGTTCAGAAATTTAAAGAAGGTAAGTAATTATATAAAGTAGTAGTAAAAAGCATTTTCAAAAGGTTTGATAAAAATATGGTTTTATTGAGTAAAGTTAATTGTTTGTATTTTATTTCATTACTCTTTTGGCATTCCCACTCTCTACTGAGAACTTGTTGTTTGTTCTCACCCAATTCTTCCACCCTTTCAGTGACAAAGGTTCGAAGACTAAGTTTGAAGTTGCGGACGACTATTAGTTTTATTGAAGTTGAGTTATTTGTTGAGTTACTTTCATAGAATTTCCTCGTCTTTGTTATAAAGATTTTATTTTTATACAGAGGGATAGGAATTGTATCTGAATTCCTTTTGATTTCTTTTGTACAATATTTATTGTTATTAATAATTATGTGATTGTTATTATTTAGTGTTCTTTGATGATTGGGTTTGATTAAATAAAAAAATACAAGTTTTCGACATATTCTTAAAGTTGAAATGCGATATCGAACTAAAGTCTCAATATTAATTAGTAAATAAGGAAAATATGTTAGTAACGCCTTATTTTTTGTATGATCATGACGTCAATATTAATTAGTAAATAAGAAAAATATGTTAGTAACGCCTTATTTTTTGTATAATCATAACGTACTAAAAGTTAAAATGTTACATAGAAAAATTTTTTGGTGACCAAGAATATAGTGGTCAAGAATGACCAAGTTAATGAATGACTAAATTTTAACTGGCCTGTGTAAAAAGAACAAGTGGCAACAATAATAATCATGAATGATTTCATTAGGTGGGTGAGTGATGTATATACTACAGGGTATTCAAAAAAAATCCTCCATGTATATGGACTTTATACGTAATTGGACAAAGACAAACATCAAATAATTGCTATTTTTTTTAAAAAAAAAAATTAATCTAATATAAGGTAGTATCTAATTTTTCTTAACAAAATATTTTCTCAAATTATTAAAGTTATTTTTTCAAAAAAAATTATTATTTAATTAGACAATATGTATTTCAAAAATAAAAATTCCATTAAAGTGATGAGAGTAATTTTAATGATTACGTACGTAATTACTATTTACTATTAATTAGAAAATATTAGCTAAGTATTTGTATTATATCTTTTAAATTACGAAATAGATAAATATAAAATATGCGTAAACAATTTTTTATTAAATATATCACATATTGTTATGAAATTGTTCTACAATTATTTACGTTATTTTATTAAATTATGCTACTATTTTTATTAGAGAAATGCTAAGGGATCATTAAAATTTATTCTTTTAGCTATCATTTAATTATAAACTCAATTCTTTTAGTCTAGTAATCTAACAATATATTTTATCTCATATTTTTAAACATTGATGACTAAATAATAACTAAAAATAGAATTAAAATTTTAAACAAAATAATAGAAATTAAACCTTTTTATTTTTTTGACAAAATAAAATAGTTGAAGTAGATGAAGCAATAAAATTTATTAGTTTAATGAATAATTTATTTTTTTTTTGGACTTAGTTCAAAGTCCACAAAAATAAAACTGACTCAAAAAAATGGCTAAGTTTTGATGATCTATGAATAATATAACAGTATAAATTTATAAAGTGTCTAAATTTTATAAGAAAATATTATTATTTTAAATAAAAATAACTATTAAACAGTATTGTTGATGTTACTATAGTTATTATTATTTTTGTTCTTAGTATTATTGATATTATTGTTGTTATTATTAAAAGAAAAATTTTTGGAGATTATTAATCTTTAGTTCTTTTGGCCATCTTTTGGTTAATATAAATACTAAATTATCTTTAATAGATAAATTTTATTAATTTATATGTTTAAACTCTAAAAAAATTGAATGCAAATGGTAATTATTTATGTGTGCAAAATTTTGATGAACATAAGTATAAACTATATATTTATTGTATATAAAATTTTTGTAAATATGAGTACAAATTATTATCGGTTAAGTGCTGGAGGATTATTTAAAAGTTAAATAATACTTTTACTATTGTTACATCTTAATATTTTCAGAATCCTACTATATAAATCTGGTTAGATTTATAAATTTTTTTGTTATAATTATTTGTTACCATAAAATCTAAAATATATAAAATTTATGCTGACGTGTCATTTTAGATGGTTATATATAAGTTACTTTTTCTTGAAAACAAAATTTATGGTTTAAAGTTATATGTTATAGAAACACTTTTTTTTTTTTGAGTTCGAAATTAAATACGAAATTTAAATTTCAGTTTTTAACTTTTTACTAATTTTTAAGCTTTTTTAATCTTTTATTGTAACATGCAGGGACAGTAATGACTTTATCCACTCTTCAAATTTTAAAAAACTATGTCTACATATGGAATATATGTCTAAAAAAATAAAAAATATTATATAATTTAATAATTTGGTGGGTTTATAGCTTAATTATTTAGTTCTCTAATATTTTTTTACTTAATAAATTTAATATCATACACTTAAATTTTTGTTCAATTCAAATTAATTTTTGTATATTCATCTCTATGTTTATTTTTAAGAAAAACTGTTTGTTCTTTTAATATTAACATATTTAATATTTATATTATTATATAAAATATTAGTAATGACTTACAGAATTATGTTCTGCTAATTAAATTGTGTACGTTATATGTTCTTATTTTAAAAAAAATATTCAGTTTTCTTCTAATTTTACATTCTTAAAACAAATAAAAGTTATCTTATTTTTTTTATCTCAACATATTTAATTCCAACTATCCTTTTATTTTAATATTCGTATCTTATATTTTATAAAAGTACTATTCCTTTCAAGTAATTAATAACTTATGATTTGTTTTCAAATAATTTTAATTAATAATCTTTTAACTAAATACACTATAAATTTTTGGTATTTTATAATATAATAATATATTATTGATATTATTGTTTCTTTTATATAATTGTCAAATAAAAATTGTAATTACCAAAAAGAATTTATAACATATTTTTTTTATATATCTGGATAAAATCAATTCAATAACCATATATTATTCCTAGATTGCTTTTATGTAATGAAAAAAATCTAAAAAAAGTTAAAAAAATTTATCTAAAATTTGACTCTTCTATATTAAAAATTCTACATCCATTCCTCGTAATATAAATAAAAAAATATTTTATACACAACTAGAATTAAAATATCCTTTTTCATAATTTTACATGGATATCCTAAAAAAATACGAGTGATTCTTTTTGTTTCTTAGTTTTATGTTCGTGCTTGTCAATGTCCATTTATTCTTTAATTTTGAAACTTATAGTTTTGGAGTTAACAAATAATATGCATAATCATGGATATACTAATTAAAAAAATTAAGAATTTTTAGTTAAATAAAAAATAATAAATTAAAATCTTAAAAAGGCATAAAAATTGATAAAAATTAACAAATTTACTTCAGAAGTTGTGGTAATTTTGCAGGTTTTATATTATATTTGTTTCTTTAAAATCTTGTATAATGACCACGCTTATATAAATATTGAGAGGACAAAAAAAATTAACAATGCATTTAATTTTAAGACAATCTGGTATGAATAATTTTTAACTAGTTTATTTAAGTCAATTCTTGAAAGTATGACCTTATGAATTTATGATTTATGGAAATCAGATTTAGTGGATTGATAAAGTGAAAAAGTAAATCTTATTAAAAAAAATTATTATGAATATTTTTAATAAGAATAATGCTACATAACCAATAAGTATTATTATTTTTTGCCAACACTTAACCGATAATAATTTGTACTCATTTACAAAAATTTTATACACAATATAATTTGCGCCTATGTTTACTAAAGTTTTGCACACATGAATCATTTTCACTTCCATCTAATTTTTTCAGAGTTTAAACACATAAATTAATAAAATTTATCTATTAAAAATAATTTAGTATTTATATTGACCAAAAAATGGCCAAAAGAACTAAAGATTAATAATCTCCAAAAATTTCTCTTTTAATAATAACAATAATAATATCAACAACAAAAATAATAATAACTATAATAACATCAACAATATTATTTAATAGTTATTTTTATTTAAAGTAATAATATTTTCTTATAAAATTTAAATACTTTATAAATTTATACTCTTATATAATTCATAAATTAGTCAAAACTTAGTCATTCTTTGAGTAAGGTTTATTTTTGTGGACCTTGAACCAAGTCCAAAAAAAAATTATTCAGTAAACTAATAAATTTTATTACTTCATCTACTTCAACTATTTTATTTTGTCGAAAAAATAAAAAAGTTTAATTTAATCTTCTTTATTTTGTTTAAAATTTTAATTCTACTTTTGCCTTTTTTTTCAATTTTTAGAATAAAATAATAAGAAGAGGAATATTAGAGAATTATCAAAATTTATTATTTTTTGTCATTATTTAGCCATTAATATTTAAAAATATGAGATAAAGTATGTTGTTGGATTAATAAACTAAAAAAACTAGACTAAAGAAATTAAGTCTATGGTTAAATAATAGCTAAAAAAATAAATTTTAATAATCCCTTAACATTTCTCTAATAAAAATAGTAACATAATTTAATAAAATAATGTGAATAATTATAGAACAATTTCATAACAACATGTGGTATATTTAATAAAAAATTGTTTACTCATATTTCATATTTATTTATTTTGTAATTTAAAATATATAATACAAATACTTAGCTAATATTTTTTAATTAATAGTAAATAGTAATTATTTACGTAACCATTAAAACTATTCTCATCACTTTAATGGAATTTTTATTTTCAAAATATATTTTTTTAATTAAATAATAAATTTGTTTGAAAAAAAACTTTAATAATTATTTGAGAAAATATTTTGTTAAGAAGAATTAAATAACACCTTATATTAAATTAGTTTTAAAAAAATAGCAATTATTTGATGTTTATCTTTATCCAATTACATATAAAGTTCATATACATGGAGAATTTTTTTGGAAATGTAATTACAAATGAATGGGTGATTTAATTTCTTTTTATATATATATTTTACTGATTTAATTTGACGAGTGACTTGTTAATTGTTATGTATAATTTCTGTTGAAAAACTTGATATATCAATTGATAGAAATTAATAAATAAATTGATTTTTTAAAAATAATGTTAGATAAATTATTAAAATACAACAACTAAAACCACATATATTAAAAAAAAAGCAGCCACTCGTTTAGATAGCATTATTATTTTATCAAAAACGTCTATATGGTTTATGATGATCATTGTTAATTAAAAAGGAATGCATAATCATTGGATTCATTCTTTATTCTAATCATCAATTGAATATAACGAAGAATTTATATAAATTGTACTATTTACAAATATGATCAACATACAAGAATATTATATTTTGAGTAATCATTCTTTATACTTCAGTTTAAAAAATTTATGGTCTGTGATTATAAGGTTATCTCAAAGATACTAGTTAAAAGGATGAGATCAATGATGTCAAGACTAGTTGGGGAAACTCAGAACGCTTTTATTAAAAGTAGAAAAATTCATAATGGACTCTCATTGCATGTGAAACTATTCACTGGCTTAAGCTTAAAAAAAGGAGGCAGCAATTATTAAATTGAATTTCCAAAAAGCATACAATAGAATCAAGTGGAGTTTTGTTAATATTGTACTGTAGAAGATGGGGTTTGGAAGTAGGTGGTGGGCGTGGGTAATTTAATGGAGTGTGTGACTACCATATCCATGTCGATCTTGATAAATGGGTCGCTATCTAGGCCGTTCAAATTGGAGAGGGGGTTGAGACAAGGTGACCCGTTGTCTCCATTTTTGTTTGTGCTGATTGTAGATGTCCTGCATAGAATGGTTGGAGAGGCAGTCAGAAACGGGCGTATATCACCATTGATGGTTGGAAGAGACAGAATTGAGTTGTCGCATATTCAGTTTGCGGATGATACTATTCTCTTTTATCCACCAGAAGAGGAGACTGTGAAAAACTACAAGAGACTCCTGCGGTGTTTTGAATTGATGTCAGGACTCAGTATAAATTTTCACAAATCCAGCTTAATACCCATCAATTGTGAAGGGCAATGGGTTCAGCGCATGTGTGGCTTGTTGTGTTGTAAGAAAGGTACCCTACCGTTTAAATACCTTGGGGTCCCCCTAGGAGAAAATCTGAGGTTAGTCAAGACCTGGAAGCCTATCATTGATAAGGTGGAGGAGAAACTTAGCCTGTGAAAAACTAAGGTGCTAAATAAGGCTGGAAAGTTGGTGCTCATAAAATCAGTATTAAATAGCTTGCCAATGTACTTTTTGAGCTTATATAAGATGGCAAAGGCTGTGGCTGAGAAGTTGATCTCGTTGCAAAGAAGATTCCTATGGAGTAAGGAGGATGGGAGAAATGGTATAGCATTAGTGAAATGGGAAGTGGTACAGACTCCTAAGAAACTTAGGGGTTGGGAGTTGGCGATGCTATGATTTGTAACACTGCACTGTTATTTAAGTGGTGGTGGAGGTTTGCAAAGAAAGAGTGCCCGTTGTAGAAGAAGGTAGTCTGATCATGTAATAATCTGTCACCAAATAAGCTGCTATCTTCTCAAGTGTTACCACTAGAGGGGGTCCATCAAAAGATATTTGCCAGCTCTAAATTAAGGAGGAAAGTATAAGGGATAAGATGATTATAGGCTTGTCCATGGAGGTTAGCGATGGGAGGCAGACTCACTTTTGGGAGGATATATGGTTACATGGTGGCTCTTTGAAAGATCGGTTCCCCAGGCTGTTCTCTGTTTCAAACCAATGTGGGTCGGTTATAGGGGATTGTGGTTTTTGGGATGGGCTAGAGTGGATCTGGAACTTCCAATGGAGGAGAGAGCTTTTTCAATGGGAGTTGGACCTATTGAGTCAGTTACATGAGACTTTGCAAACTTTGCGAACTGTGAGGATAGTCAATAACAGAGAGGATAGAGTGGTGTGGAAATTTGATAAGCAAGGTGTTTTTACGACTAACTCATTTGTGCAGGTTTTGCAGGAGGCATTGTTACCAGAGGAGGTATCCAGTTACAATTTCACTAAGACCCTCTGGAAAGGTGTCGTCCCCCCAAGAGTGGAGCTGTTTGTTTGGTTTGCCTTAATAGGGAGGGTAAATACAAAAGAAAGGCTTAGTCGATTCAAAATTATCAGACAGGATGATAATGGGTGCGTTCTATGCAATAAGGATGTTGAACGGGTCCATCACTTATTTCTTAGTTGTGAGTTTGCTTGGCAAGTTTGGAGTGCGTGGATAGCTGTGATGGGCAGACAGTGGACTTTTTCAGGTTCGCTGAAGGAGCATTTTCTTAGCTGGACAGAGGAGTCGTGTAGAAAAGAGGATAGAAAGTAGAGGGTAATATGTTTCTGTGCAATAATCTGGAACATTTTGTTAGAGATGAATAGAAGGATTTTTCAAAATACTGCCAAAGGTGTAGCTGAAATTATCAACTTGGTCTTCCTTAGCTGTAATGAGTGGAGATGTGTGGATCCCATTTGTTGTTGATGGCTATGCCGGAGATGACTTAGGAATTGTCGCTTGGTTTAAATTTTGGTTTTTGTTCTCTATTGTTCGGTATCTAATTCGTTCTGCTCTACTTTAGTGTGTTGAGTTCTTTTGTTTCAAAAAAAAATTACATTCTAAAATCATACAAAGTCCATTAATAAAGTTTTTATTTTTTCAAAAGTAATTTTTAAAAAATAACTATTCTCCATGTTCGTGCAATGCATGAAAAAGATGCACAGAGATTATATGGGTATTGTACGAGATCCGTATCATAAAAATTAAATCATTAGTATGATATTATATTATTATAATTTTTTTAAGAAAGTAGATTAAATAATAATATCTATTAACAATAGCTGAGTGTTTTATAATAAAAAACGTTAAAAATTAAAATAATATTTTATCGAATTTTATGTCTCTTGGATAATATTATCCAAAATCAAATCTTATTAAAAAAATGCCATAGTAAAATAGAATAGCTAAAGTTAGTAATACTTTTATTGGAAATCGTGAAAAAATAGGTAATATGTATTTAATAATGAACTCAAAATTTGAAACATTTAAATAAAAGAAAAAACAAAAAATTATATAAAATTTTGCAAAAATACACTAAGAAATGAAAAAAAATCTCTTTTTATTAAAAGATATATTTTTTAATAATTAAATAACACCTAAACAAGCTCTTAATTTAGCTTCGCATCTATATATCTGCCAGTTAATTATCTGATCAGATATCTAATATAAAAGATTAATTTTCATCCGATAAATATGTGTCAATTTAAGTTGTATTTTCTATCACTGGTAATATTTGAGATCCTGGTTAAGAACTCATTAAACATGTCATCCCTGCTGAGCAAGCTAACCCTTGCATACTTTTGATCAACACCAAATCGCTTCCCTCCTCTTACAAACACCTTCAAATTCCTCATAAAACTCTCACAATCTTCTATGCCACCCTTGCACTTCATCCAAGCAAATGCTGCAATATAAAAAATGCATGCTGAGTCATACATCGCCTGGGCCACTAAGAAATAAAAATGAAACGAATTTAGTTACCAGGGTAAGATTCAGATGTGTGGTTAGTGAAGGTGCAGTAGGTCTTAGGGTACTTGGCCAACGACAAGAGATTACTTTTGTCAACAACTGCTCTTAGTTTCTCCCACCTTTCCCTCATTTTGCGCTTGGAATATTCAAAGAAGAGCTCATCAGAATCTAAGGACGACCCTATTTTTTCGTAACTGTCACAGATCATTCCTATGATCTTAGCAACTCGGGTTTGAGATTCTTTTGATACACCAATTGAGCTCATCTGAATGAACCTCGTCATCTTCCTTGCAACTTCAATGTCCTTCACAATTGCCCATCTTCACACCAAAAATCAAAATTTAATCACACATAAAGAATAAGGTAATTAATTTTTAATTAGTTTTCTATTTTTTTTTCGAAGATAGAGAAATTTGAACTCCCGATCTCTTAGACGAGTATAAAGAGACTATATCATTTTAAACTATAATTTATTGACTATTTTTTTTAATTAGTTAAGATTAGTTAATTTTTATTATAAAATATCTTTTTTTAAAAGGATTACTTTTTAAAGATTTAGAGTAAAGATTATTTTTAAAAGATTTTGTTAATATTAACCAAACCAAATTGACTTCTTGATTAAACTTGTACTTAAAATACTCATACAATTTGACTCTATGGATGCGGTTGCAATTGTTGATATGACAATCATTGCAATGCACACTGCAACACAAAAATTAAACTTTTTTATATTTGTTCTTATTAACTTTACCTTCTAGTATTTTAAAATGACAAATATTTTAAAAGAAATTACAAGAAACTAATATGTTTAGAAATACAAGAAAAATAATAATCACATAATTTTTTTATTTTAAAATTAAAAAAAATAAAATTATTTCATGTTCTGTACCAACAATCTATTTATTATAATAGATGGTTGATATGTGGACACATAAATTAAATTAAATTAAATTAAATATGGTCAAGAATTTATTTGTTTTTTTTTTTTAATTACCCGTTTAAATTAAATGATAAGAGGGATACGATGATTGATGAATACTAACCCAATGCGGGAACCGGCATGGCCAGTGCATTTGGAGAATGTGAACAACATAAGATCATGGTCATACTGTTGAGTAATGGGAGTGTATTGTGGCCAATAATACGCTAAGTCATGAATCACTTTCCCTTCACCTTCACAGTTTGCCACTCCTCTCCTCATACTTCCACAAGGATTGTTAGGGGCAGTTACCACCTCTATATATGCCTCATTCTTATCATACTCCCTTGCATCTCCTCCCCACCGATACAACCCCGAACGCAAAATCTCAACCTCATCTTTATATTCCTGCAATTATAATAACGAACACTCAATAATTTTAAATTATTTTATTTGACTTAACATTTATAATTTTAACCTGTTAGAATCAGACATCAATAGTAATGATAAATTATTAATAACGAAAGAATCATATCATTTGGCGCCGTTTCATGTGTAAATTAAATGGCACGCAATTTAGATGATCATTTATTAAGTCAATCACTTCTAAAATTAATTGATTGGAAATATTAAATATTAGAGTATCAAATAATTAAGAAGACAAGAGAGAGACACGGCCATGTTACAATGTTTGCATACAGTGAGATAGAGAATCTATGGATCCATGTGGTTCTATGTGAATCATGTGTTTGTTGCATGTTCCCTTAGAAGCCTAGTGTTCCCAATAGATATGTTTGTCATATTTTGGTCTCCTAATAAGGTTTTCTGCGCATAACACCGTTCCATTCCTCATCATCTACGACTAAATTATATATATGTATGGAGAATGAATTTGTCACAAAAATATGTTCGATTGTTTATACAAAGACAAAGGAAAAATACGTGGAACCAGCCAAAAGATAAACAAAACAATATTAAATTAATTAATTTAATTTTTATTTAATTTTTAATGTTTGTTATTAATTGCCGTTTTGAATAAAATCTCTCGTTGACTGATATGTTTCAAATCCCCAATAACCACCTCTGGGATCACGAAACCCTTTCAGCAAGTCCGATCCAAAATTCATTTTCTCTTTGGTCAAATCCGAATCAAACTTTCTCTTCCATTTGGTGGCACAATTCATCGTTACACTAGATATCATTGACGGCGCCGATTTTAAATTGATTAAGTAAACCTAATTAAAACTTATAAAAATCTTCCTCTTTTCTCTCACATTAACCTATCTACCTCCAACAAACACAAATTCGAAAAATACATAAAAGAACATCCATTTAATATGAAAAGAAACATTCTGATACTTAGTAGAAGAAACATCCATATAATTTAACTCGTAGAGATTTTGAATTCATCTAAAGGTATTTGGCTGGATTTTGGCTGATATGCTTTTGATTTCCTAGCTTTACTCTTGTACAAATAATAAATTAAACGTAATTTTTTAAATAAAAAATAAAAATAATAACTGTTGGAGTAATTATTTAAGGGTATAACAGCCATAAAGCAAAGTGATTCAATTTGACTTGTTAGTTAAATGAGTGAGGAATTAGATTTGAAGTAACAAGTAGTGAGATGAAAAAGTAACAAACCGAGTAATAAGGAGAAGCAGCCACGACATTGATGGGAATGGGAGAATTCGAAGGAGAGAGAGCAAACAAGGCAGCCTGGAAGAGCTGAGTGGAGCCAGTGCCAACCACGATGTGCTTGTCCATGCCGGCGGAGGCGTTCCCCACCACGCGGTGTAGCCGCTGGATGGCTTCCCTCAGCTCCGGCAGCATGAACCAGCACACGTTGCTCGTGTCGCTCAGGTAGCTCATCAAATCCCCGCCGTTTATCACCACCGTACACTCTTCACTCTTCTTCCTCCAGTATGATCTAAACACCTCTGGATCACCTCTGTATTCAATTCATTTTATTCCATTAAAACAAATCATATATTAGATTCACAATAATAATAATAATACCTAATATGTATACATTAGTAACACTGTCATATAGAAAGAACGAATAATAGAGTATGTAGATATATGTAATGTGGGATGAAAGAGAAAAAAGTGTGATTTATATATAGGATGAGGGGTTATATGATTACTGATCAAGATTGATGAAGGAACTCGGAGACGGGGTGATAAGAGGCTTGATGGTGCCATTATTAATTTTGTTGACAGAAGGAACAGGAGGAGAAGCAGCCTTCAGGACCACCATAGTTGAAAATCAGAAGTGACAACTCTTTCTTATGATTTATATATAATAATAATGCTTCTGATGAATTCTATTAGCGAGTATGGATATATATATATAAGAGGAAGAGAGGTCTATGCACATACATCTCAATCAAGGTAAGGTCCATGCATGATGTATGAATGCGTGATTTAATTTTTTCCTCCATTTGTATTGGGTAAAATATTTTCTTACAGATATACCATAAAAAGAATATATTCTTACTAATTTGGTTTGACAAGTGAATTGCTGTGTATGACTCCTTTTGAAAAATTTTTGATCTATCAACAAATAGAAAATAATATATCAACAAATTTGTTAACAAAAATATTAAACAGACAGTTAAGATTCAACCACCAAAACAACAAAATATTAAAAACAGATAACCATTAGATTTCAGCGGTCAAAAAAGTGCTTAAACTTTCCATTTTTTACATTATTCATTTGATCTCATCATTTAATTTATTTTAGCACCGAATCTACTCACCTACCGAAAATAGATCCTCTCCATTTTCTTTTGTCACTGAAGAGAATAAAGTGTAATCTCTCACTTTTAATTCTATAAGTGGGACCAAAAATAAATGAGAGAGAGAATGCAATGAAGGGTGAGATCTTTCACTGGATACCGTCCCTTTTCCACTGAAGAGGATCCATTCTCTTCACCCACCTTTTCAACTCATCTAAAAATCAATTTGATAATTGCGTACCATGATAAATTTATACATACCAATACAATAAAAATATAGATAAATTAAAATAAGATATGTGAATTATATTTTTCATATCAGTAATTAATTTTTCTTTTTTTAAATATATATCATATCAATATTTTTATTAAACTATCCTTATATTTTAATAAAAATAAAAAATATTTTTTGATTAATATTATAAAAAAATTTAAATATCTTTTCTTTTATATTGAACAAAAACTACCTTAATTCTTTTAATTTACTCAAAATTCAATTAACCTTAGTTTTATATTTTTAAATTTGAACCAATTTAAAAATTAAAACCAAAATATATTTGATTAGTCATGTACTAAAAAATGGCTTGGTTTCTCATGAACTCTAATCTAATCCCTGGTACCTCCATTCATAACAAAAAGAAAAACACATTTAAAAAATTGTTTTTCATCAATGTATACCAATCTACCAATAAAGTGCAACCTCACCCCTAATCTCCTCCCCGGATAGCAGCAGCCTATCCTCACCCTTTTCCTTCCTCGCAATTAGGGCTGGAAGTGAGGCGAGCTGAGTCGAGCCAGACAAAGTTCAAGCTCGGTTCACAAAAATTGAGTTAGGCTCACGGCTCGACTCATTAACAATCGAGCCTATTTCTTAAGTTTAAGCTCAGCTCACAGAAAGCTCATGAGCTGGCTCAAGCTCACGAGCTAGCTCAAATAACTGGAACATAATCTATAGTTCTATATAAAAAATTATAATTTTAATATAACAAAATAAAAAACAATGCATCCATATATTTAACAAACTTAAAACATTACATCTTATAGTTATCAGCTATCAAGTTTTGAATATTTATTTGACAACTTAAATTGGTAATGTAATCTCCACAGAGCTATCTTCAACCTTAGACTTGTTTCTTAGGCCATAAAAAACTCGAAGCCAATCTCCTCCACAAATTAAAGTTTCAGCTGTAGTCGGACTTAGTGAGGATCGAAATGTATCAATTACCCTTCCACCAGCACTAAAAGTTGACTCTGAAGCCACAGTTGAGATTGGAATAGCAAGAACATCAGCTGCCATTCTAGATAATATCCTATATTTTCCACGATTTACCTTCCACCATTCTAAAGCACCGAAGCTAGTTACATCATGTTCTATTTGAAAATATTTTGGTTCATCCAAGTAAGTCTCTAACTCAGATTTTAAAGTTGGAACTGCTTCTTCATTCTTTACAAAATTTATCATTATTGACCACCCAGTTTGTGAGGAGTTTGAACTTTCCATTGTAGAGTTGATACTACTTTCGCCACTTGCACTCAATGAAGTTGATCCTTCTTGCTCGTTGGATAGAATGACATACTCTTGATACATTTCTGTCAAGATTTGATGCACCAATGTCATATTTCTTGTAGCTTCTTGCCTATATATCTGTTGAAAGCACATTTTAAGACCTGTCAATTTGCATCTGGGATCTAAAATAGTAGCAATAGCCATGAGAAGGTTACATTCACTCCAATATTTATCAAACTTTAGTTTCATTTTGGCAGCCATTTCCTTGATGAAAAAAGGTCCACTATTAACAGTTTCATCCAAAATTAATTTAATGCGAAATACCTCAGCAAGATAAAGGTTGGCAGTAGGATATTTACTTCCAGATATGATATTGGTTGCACAATTGATCCCTTGTAGAACTTCAACTATTTTTTCAACTTTATCCCATTCTTCGTGGTTAGGAAGATATCTATAATTTGGCTCACGATCTTGGAATCGAGTGAAGACTTCTTTAAATTGCAATGATGTAGATATCATTTGATAAGTTGAATTCCATCGTGTAGGACAGTCAAGAATCAATTTTCTCCCAGGAAGTTGCAATTGTTGAACAATCTCGGAGAATGTACACAACCTTGCCTCAGACTGATTGATAAAATTCACATTCTCACGTATATTTTCAATTGTTCCTGCTATTTCTCCCAATCCATCTTGAACAAGTAAGTTTAAGAGATGTGCACAACATCGCACATGAAACAACTTTCCTCCACAAAGCAATTTTCTATGCCTTGAAATCATGTCCTTCAATGTCCTTAAGCATGAGTCATTATAGGATGCATTATCTACAGATATAGAATAAATCTTTGATTCGATACCCCATTCAATAAGACATTAGAAAATGGCATCTGCAATATCAACTCCACGTCGAGGTGGAGGAACATGAACAAAACTAAGAACTCGTTTTTGCAGTATCCAATTTGTATCAACGTAATGACCTGTGATAACCATATACTCAATTTTTTGGTTTTGTGATTTCCACAAATCAATAGTTAAACTGATTTTACTCACATATTTTAAACTTGCATTTAACTTCTTCTTTTCAGCTTCACATACTTTGAGACAATTACTTTTCAGCATTTTTCTACCAATCTTCTCATAAGCTGTATTATTGCACTTCATCATCAATGAAAAACCAAATTCTTCAACAATGCTGAATGAATGCTCGTGCATCATTAACCAATGTGCAGTTGCTTCTCTTTTTCTTGCATGATCATACTTTCCACCAGGAGTTATTAACATAGGACTAATGACATTTGGATGCTCTGCTGAATCGCTTTGAGGGAAGTTCAATTTTTTTGTTTTGCCAATACCATTTTTCTGTACCTAGGACAATTGTTCTTCAAATGCCTATTCAATTGACTTATAGCTTTTGAGTCAGTTATAGCATATTTTCTTTTGCAATGAACACATTGATTCTTCACAACCCCATTAGACAATTTCACTTCTTTAAAATGTTGCCA
>NC_029776.3:21926490-21926654 GCF_000817695.3 Arachis duranensis
CTGTCACAGCACGGCTAATCATCTGTCGGTTCTCAATCAGGTTGGAATAGAATCCAATGATTCTTTTGCATTTGTCACTAACGCCCAGCCTTCAGGAGTTTGAAGCTCGTCACATTCATTCAATCCTTGAATCCTACTCAGAATACCACAGACAAGGTTTAGAC
>NC_029776.3:21928697-21931796 GCF_000817695.3 Arachis duranensis
AAAAGAAAGGAAAGGAGAGGAATAGTAGGAGAGGCAAATTCGAAATTCAAAAGATATGATGAGTTGAAAAAGATATGAGAAGAAATTAAAAAGATTTGAAAAGAGTTCAAAAAGATAGATGAGTTTTGAAAAAGTTTTGAAAAGAAATTAAAGAAAAATCAAGAAATATGTTTAGGATTAAAAAAATTTTTGAAATTGAAGTTGAAAGATGAGAGTTTGTAACATGTTTATGCAAGAAATCATGAATTGAAACGTGAAAATTGGAAAAAATTTGAATTGAAAACGAAATTACCTCCTCCCCACAATCCTGGCGTTAAACGCCCAAACGCTGCATGTTTTGGGTGTTTAACGCCCAATTGCTGCTTCTCCTGGGCGTTCAACGCCCAGCTGTTGCTTCTTTCTGGCGTTGAACGCCAGGAAGTCCTTTGTCACTGGGCGTTTTTCTGAACGCCCAGGATGCTGTCAATCTGGCGTTAAACGCCCAGAAGGTGCTTCTTTCTGGTGTTCAACGCCCAGAGGATGCTCCTTTCTGGCGTTTAACGCCCAGATGGCTACCCTCACTGGCGTTGAACGCCCAGTGGGTGCTTCTTTTGGGCGTTCAACGCCCAAAATGTTTCTTACTGGTTTTTTCACGCCAGTGAGCTTCCAAATTCCCTTGTAACTTTGTGAATTCAAGCAATTGCTATTTTACCTTGAAGATACCTGACATATACCTGTAAAAAAATCAATTAATTAACAAATACTTTGTAAATGGCTGGGTTACCTCCCAGCAAGCGCTTCTTTATTGTCATTAGCTGGACTATTACTAAGCTTTAATCAAGCCTCAGTTTTGAGCATTCTTGCTCAAAATTGCCTTCAAGATAATGTTTGATTCTCTGTCCATTAACAATGAACTTTTTATTAGAATCATTATCCTGAAGCTCTACGTATCCATATGGTGACACGCTTGTAATCACATATGGACCTCTCCACCGGGACTTAATTTCCTTGGGAATAATCTGAGCCTAGAATTAAATAGTAGAACTTTCTGCCCTGGCTCAAAGACTCTGGATGACAATTTCTTATCATGCCATCTTTTTGCTTTCTCTTTGTATATTTTTACATTATCGAAAGTATTGAGTCTAAATTCCTCTAGCTTATTTAACTTGAGCAATCGTTTTTCTCCAGCTAACTTGGATCAAGGTTCAGGAATCTGGTTGCCCAGTAGGCCTTATGTTCCAGTTCCACTGGCAAGTGACATGCCTTTCCATACACAAGCTGGTATGGAGAGGTCCCTATAGGGGTCTTGAATGCTGTTCTGTATGCCCACAGAGCATCATCCAAGCTTCTTGCCCAATCCCTTCTACGGTTAATTACAGTCCATTCCAGGATTCTTTTGAGTTCTCTATTTGAGACTTCAGCTTGCCCATTAGTCTGTGGGTGATATAGAGTGGCCACCTTATGGCTAACTCCATAACGGACCAAAGCAGAATAGAGCTGTTTATTGTAAAAATGAGTGCCCCATCACTGATTAGTACTTTAGGGGTGCCAAATCTGCTGAAGATGTGTTTCTGGATGAATTTTAACACTGTCTTAGTGTCATTAGCGGGTGTAGCAATAGCTTCTACCCATTTGGATACATAATCCACCGCCACCAGAATATAAGTGTTTGAGTATGATGGTGGGAAAGGTCTCATGAAGTCAATACCCCATACATCAAACAACTCAATCTCCAAGATCCCTTGTTGAGGCATGGCATAACTGTGAGGCAGATTGCCAGATCTTTGGCAACTGTCGCAATTAAGCACAAACACTCGGGAATCTTTATAGAGAGTAGGCCAGTAGAAGCCATATTGGAGGACTCTTGTGGCTGTTCGCTCACTTCCAAAATGTCCTCCATACTGTGATCCATGCAGTGCCATAGGATCCTCTGCGCTTCTTCTTTAGGCACACATCTATGGATTACTCCGTCTCCCCTTCTACTGGTTTTATTCGGGACAGGTGATCTGCTACTTGGTTTTCTGTCCCTTTTCTGTCTCTTATTTCTATATCAAACTCTTGCAGAAGCAACACCCATCTGATAAGTCTGGGTTTTGAATCCTGCTTTGTGAGTAGATATTTAAGAGCAGCATGATCAGTGTACACAATCACTTTTGATCCTACTAAATAGGATCTAAACTTGTCAATAGCGTAAACCACTACAAGCAGCTCTTTTTCTGTGGTTGTGTAATTCTTCTGTGCATCATTTAAAACACGACTGGCATAGTAAATGACGTGCAGAAGCTTGTCATGTCTCTGTCCCAACACTGCACCAATGGCATGGTCACTGGCATCACACATTAATTCAAATGGTAATGTCCAGTCTGGTGCAGAGATGACTCGGGCTGTGACCAGCTTAGCTTTCAAAGTCTCAAACGCCCGCAGACACTCCTTATGAAAGATAAATGGCGTGTCAGCAGCTAGCAGATTACTTAAAGGTTTGGCAATTTTTGAAAAATCCTTTATAAACCTCCTATAGAATTCTGCATGCCCCAGAAAGCTTCTGATTGCCTTAACATTGGCTGGTGGTGGTAATTTTTCAATTACCTCTACCTTAGCTTGATCCACCTCTATTCCCCTGTTCGAGATTTTGTGCCCGAGGACAATTCCTTCAGTCACCATAAAGTGACATTTCTCCCAGTTTAAAACTAGGTTGGTCTCTTGGCATCTCTTTAGAACAAGTGCTAGATGGTCAAGACAGGAGCTGAATGAGTCTCCAAATACTGAAAAGTCATCCATGAAGACTTCCAGAAATTTTTTCACCATATCAGAGAAAATTGAGAGCATGCACCTTTGAATGGTTGCAGGTGTATTGCACAAGCCAAATGGCATTCTTCTGTATGCAAATACTCCGGATGGACATGTGAATGCTGTTTTCTCTTGATCTTTTGGATCTACTGCAATTTGATTATAACCTGAATATCCATCCAGGAAGCAGTAGTATTCATGACCTGCTAGTCTTTCTAGCATCTGGTCTATGAATGGTAAAGGAAAATGATCCTTTCTGGTAGCTGTATTGAGCCTCCTATAATCAATACACATACGCCACCAAGTAACTGTTCTTGTAGGAACCAGTTCATT
>NC_029776.3:21932421-21934275 GCF_000817695.3 Arachis duranensis
AGTTGCTAGGAAAGGTCTTCCCAAAATGAGAGTTGCACTCTTGTGCTCCTCCATTTCCAGCACCACAAAGTCAGTGGGAAAAACAAATGGCCCAACCTTGACAATCATGTCTTCAATCATGCCTGATGGGTATTTAATGGAGCTATCAGCAAGTTGGAGACATATCCGAGTTGGTTTAACTTCATCAGTCAACCCAAGCTTTCTGATAGTAGCTGTAGGTATTAGATTAATACTTGCCCCAAGATCACATAGAGCTTGCTTGGTACAAGTACCCTCTAATGTGCATGATATCATAAAGCTTCCCGGATCCTTAAGCTTCTCAGGTAAGCTTTTCAGAATGACTGCACTGCATTCTTCAGTGAGGTAAACTTTCTCAGTTTCCCTCCAATCCTTCTTATGACTTAAGATCTCTTTCATGAACTTGGCATAAGAGGGTATTTGCTCAAGTGCCTCTGCAAACGGAATCTTTATTTCAAGAGTCATGAGATAGTGTGCAAAGCGGGCAAATTGCTTATCCGGTTCCGCTTGGCAGAGTTTCTAAGGATAAGGCATTTTGGCTTTATATTCCTCAACCTTAGTTGCTGTAGGTTTATTGCCTACAAATGTGGGTTGAGAAGCCTTTTTAGAGGGGTTGTTATCAGCACTTGTATGTGTCTGATCTCCCACTGGCGTTTGAATGCCAGGGGTGGAAGCAGGAGTGGCGTTAGACGCCAGCTCCTTATCTGTTTATGGCATTTGAACGCAAGAACTGTGCTTCCTTTGGGCATTCAACGTCGATTCATTGCTTGTTTCTGGCGTTGAACGCCAGAACTGAGCATGGTCTGGGCATTCAGCGCCAGCTTTCCACCCATTTCTGGCTTTTGAATGCCAGAGTTATTCCTCTCTGGGCTCTAACTGTCCTCAGATGGATTTTGGGTGGTTTGCTCATTTCTTAGCTTCTTGCTACCTTGAAGTGAGGTATTTAATATCTTTCCTCTTCTTAATTGAACTGCTTGGCATTCTTCTGTTATTTGTTTTGATAACTGCTGTTCTGTTTGCTTCAACTATACTTCCATATTTTTGTTAGCCATTCTTGTTTCTTGTAGTATCTCCTTGAATTCGGCTAACTGTTTTGTTAGAAAATCTAATTGCTGATTGAATTCAGCAGCTTGATCTGCAGGACTGAGTTCAGCAGTTACTGTTTTAGCCTCTTTGTTGATGGAAGATTTCCTGCTTAGGTACAAATGCTGATTTCTGGCAACTGTATCAATGAGCTCTTGGGCTTCTTCTATTGTCTTCCTCATGTGTATAGATCCACCAGCTGAGTGGTCTAGAGAAATCTGAGCTCTTTCTGTAAGCCCATAGTAGAAGATGTCTAATTGCACCCATTCTGAAAACATAGGGGCATTTTCTTAGCATCTCTCTGTATCTCTCCCAGGCATCATAAAGAGATTCATTATCTCCTTGTTTGAAGCCTTGGATGCTTAGCCTTAGCTGTGTCATCCGTTTTGGAGAAAAATAGTGATTCAGGAATTTTTCTGACAGCTGTTTCCATTTCTTTATGCTGTCCTTAGGTTGGTTATTTAACCACCTCTTAGCTTGGTCTTTTACAGCAAATGGGAATAGTAATAGCCTGTAGACATCCTGATCTACCTCCTTATCATGTACTGTGTCAGTAATTTGTAAAAATTGTGCCAGAAACTCTGTAGGTTCTTCTTGTGAAAGACCGAAATACTGGCAACTTTGCTGCACCATGATAATGAGCTGAGGATTCAACTCAAAACTACTAACTCCAATGGAGGGTATACATATACTACTCCCATATGAAGCAGTAGTGGGGTTAGCATATGACCCCAGAGTCCTTCTGGACTGTTT
>NC_029776.3:21935740-21942916 GCF_000817695.3 Arachis duranensis
AGTGTCACGGATCATCACCTTCTCCATAATTAAGCGCGAATGAACATCTTAGATAGGAACACGTATATGTGAATGGAAAAATATAAGTAATTGCATTAATTTATCGAGACGCTGCAGAGCTCCTCACCCCCAACAATGGAGTTTAGAGACTCATGCCGTCAAAGAGTATGTAGTTCAGATCTGAAAATGTCATCAGGTACAAAATAAGTCTCTAAAAGTTGTTTAAATAGTAAACTAGTAACCTAGGTTTACAGAATATGAGTAAACTAAGATAATTGGTGCAGAAATCCACTTCTGGGGCCCACTTGGTATGTGCTGGGGCTGAGACTTAAGCCTCTCACGTGCTTGGGCTGTTTCTGGAGTTGAACGCCAGGTTATAACGTGTTTTAGGCGTTGAACTCCAACTTGTAACCTGTTTCTGGCGCTGGACGCTAGATTGCAACATGGAACTGGCGTTGAATGCCAGTTTACGTCGTCTATCTTTGCGCAAAGTATGGACTATTATATATTGATGGAAAGCCCTGGATGTCTACTGTCCAACGCAATTGAGAGCGCATCAATTGGACTCATGTAGCTCCAGAAAATCCATTTTGAGTGCAGGGAGGTCAGGATCCAACAGCATCAGCAGACCTTTTTCAGCCTAAATCAGATTTTTGCTCAGCTCCCTCAATTTTAGTCAGAAAATACCTGAAATCACAAAAAAACACACAAACTCATAGTAAAGTCCAGAAATATGATTTTTGCCTAAAAACTAATGATATTCTACTAAAAAATAATTAAAACATACTAAAATCTACATGAAATTACCCCCAAAAAGCGTATAAAATATCCACTCATCACCAGACAAAGGAGGTTTTCTTCCTTTTATTTTTGTGAATAACACCCTCATCTTCATTGTCTTCTACCTCTTCATCTTCTCCACTTTGATTTTCTCCTTCATTGTTGTCTAATGCTTCTGCTTCAAATTCCACTTGTATTTCTGGTGATGATATTTCATTAATAGGAAGAAGTAGTTCTTCATTTTGTGTATTATTTGCATTTTCATTTGAAGCAGACAATAACAATTGATTTTCAAGTTCAGAAATTTCCATGATACTATCAGTAGAAAAATAATTATGTTGAACAATCAATAAAAAAAGAACTCTAAAGATTAAAAAAATAAACAAAAAGAGAAAAACAAAAATTGAAAGAACATAAAAAATATAACTTACTTGATAATTGATTCCCAGAAAAAGAAAGATCAGACTTCAAAGTAATCGAATTTTTCAAAGTAGATCGATGAACAAACCAATTTGCTATTTGAGAGAATGATGTAAATCAACAATTCACTGCAAATCAAGAGATTTTCTTTTGGGAAAAACTCTTCCTATTCCTCTCTGGTTCTCTCTGCTCATTATTATTGACCAATGACTATTGTGATTTGTGATTTGTGAATATAAAGATGCTTTGTGTAAGACCCGGTTAATTAACGGCTAATTAACCCATAAATGAGAATTTATTCTAGAAAGCCCAAAATGTGATTTTTATGGCTTAATGTGATAGAGGAGATTGAGACGAAAATTTCGGTACCAATTCTACAGAATTCAGACCAAGATTGGACCGAACGGGCCAAACCGGGCCAACCGGACCCAAAGTGGGCCCTTGGCCCAACATAACTAAACCAAAACCCTAGTTTTCAGCACTCTCTCTCCTCACATAACACTCTTACATGCTGAAATTGGAGGCACAAGAGGGAAGAACACTCTAAAGTTCTTTCTCTCACTTGATCTTCAAACCACCATAACTTTTGATCTAGAGCTCTGATTGCTGCACTGTTTGCGGCCACGCGTTCATCACGAAGAGCTCTACAAAACCCATACAACCAATCTTGAGGTAAGCCACGTTTTGCTCTTCGAAATGCCAGCCTTATTTTCGAGTTTTATGAGCAAAAATGTTGAGATTTTGGGCTCTTTGATGTTATAGGACCCAACTCTCTTGAAGGAGAAGGTTTATCTTGTCTTCTTGGACGTTGGGTATGGTAAGATTCTCAACTCTAGTGTAATTTGATATTCTATAATGTTTGGGTATTGAGATGTTGTGTATGGGTATGATGATTGTGGCTTAGGTTGTGTATGTGTGAATATTGGAGCTTGATTGGTGACATTGAAAAGCTGAAAAGGGTTTGGTGGTGAAAAATCTGTTCTTGGAGGTGTTGAGGCCTTGAGAGCTTGTGGATAAGTGGTTTGAAGTGCTCCGGTTGAGCTTGGGAAATCGGCTAAGGTATGGTTTCTGTTTCCCGTATCTAATGTGTAATGTGGTAGGAAATACTTAGGCTAGAGGCCCTAAGATAGGCATTGAATTGTTGATGTTATTGGATGGTTGAAATATATGATGTGGTCATATATGTGATGATGATTATTAATGCCTTGATGGTATGATGTATGAGAAATATGTATGTTGTGATATATGCTTGATGATTAATTATGGTTGAATTGTGGATGAAATCATGATGATGGTGAGTATGATATTGATTATGAACAATGATGGTTAATTGGAATTGGTGTTGTTGAAAATTGGCATGAGGAAGAGTATATGATATGTCAATGTGTTTGGGTTTGAGCCACTTGGGTGAAGTGGGTTAAAATGATGGGATAGTGATTTTGTAAATTGGGGTAATGTGTCAATGTGTGAGTTGAGGAGGCTTGATGTTGAACTTGATATATATTGATTGATTTCAAAGAAAAGGGATGAAATTGGCATGTTTTGACTGGTTTTGAAAAGAGTCGAAAATGGTTTGTTTTGAAAATGGCACTTTGTGGTTTTTATGAAAAACATGGTTTTTAGGCATACTTTGACGGGACATAACTTGGACTACGGATCTCTGTTTTGTGCCAAATCTGTTTAGAAATGAAATTGGATTTGGGATGTCCATGCCGTTCGAAGAACGGGTGAAAAACGATTTAAAATGAGGAAGTTATGTCCGTCGGAAGATTGGGGGTTGAATCTATGAATTCTGCAGTTTTTAACTTAGAATATTTTTAGCAGAATGACCCCCGCGAGTAGGCGCTCTTGGCGCGTACGCGCCGTTCTTCTCGAAAATGCCATCCACGTGTGCGCGTGGTGTGCGCGGGTGCACCGATGTGCTGCACCCAATGCCCAACCATTTTCCAGAGGGTTGTGCCTGAACTGTGCCAGTTTTGTGCCTGGGGCACGAGAGTACCCACACGTACGCGTGGCTGACGCGTGCACGTCGATTGGCTAATTTTCAATCCACACGTTAGCGTGCATGACGCATACGCGTCGATGAGTTTTGTGGCCATCCACACGTGCGCGTGGAGTGCGCGTACGCGTGGCCCTGTTAAAAGCCAAATCTCATACTTCTAAGCCTCCGATCTCACCATTTATGTCTTAAATAATTATGATATGCCTAGCAATGGGAAAAGGAGCTAGGGGATGTGGTAACTTGCGAGTGAAGCAAGGAAAAAATGAATGATCAATGAGGATCAAGCATGATTATGTGAGAGGCGGAGGATGGTGGTGGAAGTGCTTGTTATGCCATGGGCCGAAGGGCCGTATTTGTTAATGAAATGGCTGGTTATGGAGTTAACCGCGAGCCGAATCGCTGGTTATGGATTTAACCGTGAGCCGGATGGCTAGATTATTGCCGTGTTACGGCGGAGCCATGATTATGGCTAGTATAAATGCATATATGCTGTTGAATGAATTGTGAATGTTGCACTTCCACTGTTGGAGATGAGAGTTTCCCTGGAAGGAAGCAGTGGCTAGCCACTACGTGCTCCAAGTTGAGACTCGAAGCTCTTCTGACCCTATGTCGTAAGTGTGACCGGGCACTGTGAAAGACCCGGATGAGCTCGCCCCCGTAAATATTCACCAGTGAAGGTGATGGATATAGATCATGATTATGATCAAGTTTATGATGAGTATAGCTCGAGTTGGGGACGCGCGACAGAGGGACAGTCCAATGGTTAGCTACCAGGACTTGTCGTGTTGGCTCTATAACCGACAGATGATATCATCAGCCACTAGGGACAGGCATTCATCATATGCATACTATATGAATTGTTTGAGATTTCATATTTAACTACATATTACTTGCTAATTGTCTAAATGCCTTATTTGTTCCTATTTGTATATTTTTTGTCTGATATAACCGTGTTTGCTACATTATACTACTGCTGGTGGTTGGGGACTCTGTTTTAGTTTATATGTTTTGCTTAGATACTTTTATCTCCATTAAATAATACGAACTGTGATGACTCCTCTTATGGGAGATTTTGGAGAATAAGTTTCTGTATTTGTGTCCCTTTGGGTTTCCTTTGGGGTTTTCCTTATTTTATCATATGTATATATTGCTATGCTTGGACCGGTTATCTTCGCAGCCGGATTTTGAGTCTTGATATTCCTGTTTTTGACACTCCTTTGTATATATATGATCACGCGTTGGTTATCCTTGTTCGTTACGTTATCGATCGGAGTGTTGCGCTTTCGAGTTGCGGTTTTTTTTTTGTTTACCCATTTTTCTACAAAGGCTCCTAGTTATAATCAATCATTCATACTACTATAAGTACTAAATTTTTATTTTAGAGGTCGTAATACCTTGTCATCTCTGAATTACGACTTAAGCATAAGACTCTGTATAGTAGGGTGTTACATTATGGTATCAGAGCAGTTCGTTCCTGTAGAGCCTGAGGGATGGACTGACTATGCTTCTGTGCATTCTCTGTGTGTGTGTGTTATGGGCTATTAGTATATCTACTTGATATAATTGGCATAAACGTTCATGAGCATGCATTTGGGACTTTGAAGCACTAGACTTCCGATATTGAGACTGATCAACTTAATATCGATTGTTTGGTGTGTATAGGAACCGGATGGCGCCTCGTGGACACGGTAGAGGCCGTGGTAGAGGTCGTACGAACGGTCGTGCACCGGAGAATAACCCTAAAGACCTGGTGAACTTTATGACTGCGTTGGAGAATATGGCTGCTGCTATGCAAGCCACTACTGAGGCTCTTGGTCAACAGATGAACAACCATGGTAATGATGGAGGTGGAGTTCAGGGCCCGATGACACTGGCAAACTTTTTGAAGGTTAATCCGCCTAAGTTTAAGGAAACTACTAGCCCGACTAAGGCTGATACATGGTTTCAGGCTATAGGGCGAGCACTGCAAGCACAAGTGGTACCTGAAGGACAGCGTATCGAGTTTGCTACCTATATGCTCACAGGTGAAGCGTCGCATTGGTGGCAAGGTATTCGACGTCTTCTGCAGCAGGGTGATGACTATATCACCTGGAATGTCTTCCAAGAGGAGTTCTATAAGAAGTACTTTCCGACTTCTGCTAGGATGGCCAAGGAGCTTGAATTGTTACAGCTGAAGCAGGGTACTATGTCCGTATCTGAGTATGCTGACAAGTTTGAAGAGCTGTTCAGGTTCTCTCGTATGTGCCAAGGGACTCCGGTGGAATATGAGGAATGGAAGTGTGTTAAGTATGAAGGAGGACTCCGGAGCGATATTTTCAGTTCAGTGGGACCAATGGAGATTAGGACTTTCTCTGAGTTGGTAAACAAGTGTAGGGTTGCTGAAGAGTGTGTGAAAAGGGCAACCGCTGAGAAAGAGAGTCACAAATGATCATTCCCACAGAACCGAGGGAAGAGCTTTGCACCTAGAGGTCCGTCTTTCAAGAGGTAAAGCTCTTTCAGGAGGCCCAACAACAACAACTCCCAAGGAAAGAAGTTTGGGAAGCAGCCTCAGAATGATCAAGCTTGTACTAGATGTGGGAGTCACCATCCGGGAGCACCATGCAAGGCCGGATGGGGTTTGTGCTACAATTGTGGAAAGGCGGGGCATAAAGCCGCAAGTTGTCCGGAGAAACAGAAACAAGGTGCTGGGAAAGTACAACAGACTGGTCGGGTGTTCACCACCTCAGCTATAGGTGCCGAGGGATCTGAGACACTCATTCGAGGTAACTGTGAAATGGCTGGTCAAACTTTAAATGCTTTATTTGATTCGGGAGCATCACCTTCATTCATTGCATTTGAGAAAGCCCATGAGTTAGGATTGAAGATTGTAACCTTAGGTTATGACCTAAAAGTATATAATGCTACCCATGAAGCCATGGTAACTAGGCTAGGATGCCCGAAAGTTTCCTTTAGATTCAAGCAGCATGATTTTTTCATAATTTAGTCTGCTTACCGATGATCGGTCTTGATCTTATCTTGGGATTGGACTGGTTATCTAAGAACCATATCCTGCTTGATTGTTCTACAAAGTCGGTGTACTTTATGCCGGAGGATACAGAAGGGCCGGTCGTGGTGAATAATTACTACTTGAATTCGATGACGGTGAACTGTTCTGGAATCGAATGTCAGGGTATCATGTTGTTAACCGCGGGTGTTTTGGGTGATGATAAAAGGTTGAAGCAGATTCCGGTTGTGTGTGAGTTTCTGGAAGTGTTTCCCGATGATATTGATGAGTTTCCACCTAACCGAGAGGTTGAGTTTGATATTGAGTTGGTGCCCGGAGCGGGACCAATCTCAAGTACTCCTTATAGGATGTAACCGTTAGAGATGACTGAGTTGAAGTCTCAATTGGAGGATTTGTTGGGTAAGAATTTTATCCGCCCGAGTGTCTCTCCATGGGGTGCTCCAGTGTTACTGGTAAAGAAGAAAGATGGGAGTATACGGCTCTGTGTGGATTACAGGCAGCTGAACAAGGTCACAATAAAGAATAAGTACCCATTGCCGAGGATTGATGATCTCATGGATTAGTTGCAAGGAGCTGGAGTTTTCTCCAAGATCGATTTGCGATCCGGTTATCACCAGATAAGGGTGAGGGGAGAGGATATCCCTAAGACCACTTTCAGGACTCGTTATGGTCATTACGAGTACACTGTAATGTCTTTTGGGTTGACAAACACTCCAGTAGTATTCATGGATTATATGAATAGAGTTTTTCGTCCGTTTCTGGATAAATTCATTGTTGTCTTCATTGATGACATACTGATTTATTCCAAGACTGAGGAAGAGCATGCGGAACACTTGAGGACCGTGTTGCAGATTCTAAAGGAGAAGAAACTTTATGCAAAACTGTCTAAGTGCGAGTTTTGGAAGAGTGAGGTAAAGTTTTTGGGTCACGTGGTGAGTAAGAAGGGAATAGCCGTAGATCCAACTAAGGT
>NC_029776.3:21944416-21945894 GCF_000817695.3 Arachis duranensis
GTTACTCCGACTACGGGAGTAGGTAGGGCGATTAAGGCAAAGAAGTTGAATCCTCGATACATTGGTCCATTTCAGATCCTGGAGAGGATTGGACCGGTGGCGTATCG
This sequence comes from Arachis duranensis, assembly GCF_000817695.3. Lineage (NCBI taxonomy): Eukaryota > Viridiplantae > Streptophyta > Magnoliopsida > Fabales > Fabaceae > Arachis > Arachis duranensis. Next base: position 21,944,524 of record NC_029776.3, read on the forward strand.
GATGGCTCTACCACCTCATCTTTTGAACCTGCACGATGTGTTTCACGTGTCACAGCTTCGGAAGTACACTCTTGATGCTAGCCATGTGTTAGAACCTGAGTCGATTCAGTTAAGGGAAGATTTGACGCTACCAGTGGCTCTAGTCAAAATTGATGATACTAGTATCAAACGGTTGCGTGGTAAAGAGGTTTCATTAGTCAAACTGGCATGGAGTCGAGGCGGTGTTGAGGAACACACTTGGGAACTTGAGTCGGAGATGCGAACGGAATATCCGCATTTATTCTCAGGTAATTGCATTTGAATTTTGTGGGCAAAATTCCCAAATTAGGTGGGTAGAATGTAAGACCCGGTTAATTAATGGCTAATTAACCCATAAATGAGAATTTATTCTAGAAATCCCAAAATGTGATTTTTATGGCTTAATGTGATAGAGGAGATTGAGACGAGAATTTCGGTACCAATTTTACAGAATTCGGACCAAGATTGGACCGAACGGGCCAAACCGGGCCAACCGGACCCAAAGTGGGCCCTTGGCCCAACATAACTAAACCAAAACCCTAGTTTTCAGCACTCTCTCTCCTCACATAACACTCTTACACGATGAAATTGGAGGCACAAGAGGGAAGAACACTCTCTCAGGTTCTTTCTCTCACTTGATCTTCAAACCACCATAACTTTTGATCTAGAGCTCCGATTGCCGCACCGTTTATGGCCACGCATTCACCGTAGAGAGCTCTAAAAAACCCATACAACCAATCTTGAGGTAACCCATGTTTTTCTCTTCGAAATTCCAGCCTTGTTTTCGAGTTTTATGGGCAAAAATATTGAGATTTTGGGCTCTTTGATGTTATAAGACCCAACTCTCTTGAAGGAGAAGGTTAATCTTGTCTCCTTGGACCTTGGGTGTGGTAATATTCTCAACCCTAGTGTAATTTGTTATTCTATGATGTTTGGGTATTGAGATGTTGTGTATGGGTATGATGATTGTGGCTTAGGTTGTGTATGTGTGAATATTGGAGCTTGATTGGTGACATTGAAAAGCTTGAAAAGGGTTTGGTGGTGAAAAATCTGTTCTTGGAGGTGTTGAGGCCTTGAGAGCTTGTGGATAAGTGGTTTGGAAGTGCTCCGGTTGAGCATGGAAAATCGGCTAAGGTATGGTCTCGGTTTCTCGTATCTAATATGTAATGTGTTAGGAAATACTTAGGCTAGAGGCCCTAAGATAGGCATTGAATTGTTGATGTTATTGGATGGTTGAAATATATGATGTGGTCATATATGTGATGATGATTATTAATGCCTTGATGGTATGATGTATGAGAAATATGTATGTTGTGATATATGCTTGATGATTGATTATGGTTGAATTGTGGA
>NC_029776.3:21945953-21986556 GCF_000817695.3 Arachis duranensis
ATGTCAATATGTTTGAGTTTGAGCCACTTGGGTGAAGTGGGTTAAAATGATGGGATAGTGATTTTGTAAATTGGGGTAATGTGTCAATGTGTGAGTTGAGGAGGCTTGATGTTGAATTTGATATATATTGATTGATTTCAAAGAAAAGGGATGAAATTGGCATGTTTTGATTGGTTTTGAAAATAGTCGAAAATGGTTTGTTTTGAAAATGGCACTTTGTGGTTTTTATGAAAAACATGGTTTTTGGGCATACTTTGACGGGACATAACTTGGACTACGGATCTCTATTTTGTGCCAAATATGTTTAGAAATGAAATTGGATCTGGGATGTCCATGCCGTTCGAAGAACGGGTGAAAAATGATTTAAAATGAGGAAGTTATGTCCGTTGGAAGATTGGGGGTTGAATCTGTGAATTCTGCAGTTTTTAACTTAGAAACTTTTTATCAGAATGACCCCCGCGCGTAGGCGCACTTGGCGCGTATGCGCCGTTCTTCTTGAAAACGCCATCCAGGCTTGCGCGGGCACACCGATGTGCTGCACCTAATGCCCAGCCATTTTCCAGACGGTTGTGCCTGAACTGTGCCAGTTTTGTGCCTGGGGCACGAGAGTACCCACGCGTACGCGTGGCTGACGCGTGCGCGTCGATTGGCTAATTTTCAATCCATGCGTTAGCGTGCATGACGCATACACGTCGATGAGTTTTGTGGCCATCTACGCGTGTGCGTGGTGTGCGCGTATGCGTGGTCCTGTTTTCATCCGAAAGTTGAATTATGATATGCCTAGCAATGGGAAAAGGAGCTAGGGGATGTGGTAACTTGCGAGTGAAGCAAGGGAAAAATGAATGATCAATGAGGATCAAGCATGATTATGTGAGAGGCGGAGGATGGTGGTGGAAGTGCTTGTTATGCCATGGGCCGAAGGGCCGTATTTGTTAATGAAATGGCTGGTTATGGAGTTAACCACGAGCCGAATGGCTGGTTATGGATTTAACCGTGAGCCGGATGGCTAGATTATTGCCGTGTTACGGCGGAGCCATGATTATGGCTAGTATAAATGCATATAAGCTGTTGAATGAATTGCGAATGTTGCACTTCCACTGTTGGAGATGAGAGTTTCCCTGGAAGGAAGCAGTGGCTAGCCACCACGTGCTCCAGGTTGAGACTCAAAGCTCTTCTGACCCTATGTCGTAAGTGTGACTGGGCACTGTGAAACACCCGGATGAGCTCGCCCCCGTAAATATTCACCAGTGAAGGTGATGGATATAGATCATGATTATGATCAAGTTTATGATGAGTATAACTCGAGTTGGGGATGCGCGACAGAGGGACAGTCCAATGGTTAGCTACCAGAACTTGTCAGGTTGGCTCTATAACCGACAGATGATATCATCAGCCACTAGGGTGTGATTTTCAGATGCAGGACGTGAGGTTTCTCGCTGAGGCCTGCTGGAGACTTCTGAATTAGCGAAGATCCTTTGTTCTTGGGGACTCTGTTTTAGTTTATATGTTTTGCTTAGATACTTTTATCTCTATTAAATAATACAAACTGTGATGACTCCTCTTATAGGATATTTTGGGGAATAGGCTTCTGTATTTGTGTCCCTTTGGATTTCCTTTGGGGTTTTCCTTATTTTATCATATGTATATATTGCTATGCTCGGACCGGTTATCTTCGCACCCGGATTTTGAGTCTTGATATTCCTGTTTTTGACACTCCTTTGTATATATATAATCTCGCGTTGGTTATCCTTGTTCGTTACCTTATCGATCGGAGTGTTGCGCGTTCGAGTTGCGATTTTTGTTTACCCATTTTTCTACAAAGGCTCCTAGTTATAATCAATCATTCATACTACTATAAGTACTAAATTTTTATTTTAGAGGTCATAATACCTTGCCATCTCTGAATTATGACTTAAGCATAAGACTCTGTATGGTAGGGTGTTACACTCTGTACCGCCACACTATTTTCATGATTTTTATCCCTTTAGGTTTCTTTGTCTTTTGGTCTCTAATTTATTAAAAATCTAAATGAGTAGACCATATAAGTAATTATATTTTCTGTTCCCTAAAAAATAGAAACTAGGAACTTGATAAAACTTCATTTTGGAAACTCACAATTTTTTTTGTATTGACAAACGAATAAATCAAAATATATATACAAAATTATATATTATTACTTTAATGTGTATATATAATATTAAAATATAGGTTAAATATATAAAATATATCTTATATGTGTATTAATAATTATATATATATATATATAATCGAGCTAGCTCACGAGCTAATGAGCTAAGCTTATCCAAGCTCAAACTCGGCTCATTTAATTTATGAGCTCAATTCCAAGCTCAAGTTCCGCTCACCAGCTCACCAGATCAGCTTATCGAGCTCGAGCTCGAGCTGGCTTGACTCACTTCCAGCCCTACTCGCAGTCGTGCTCTTTCTCCGTCGTTCTTCACGCTTCACGCAGTAGCAGCATGCATCAGCAACTGCCTTGTCGTTCTCCACGCATCAACAGCCCTGTGTCGCCCTCTGTGCAGTGCAACCATCGTGTCATCCTCCACGTAGCAGCAACCCCGTATCGCTCTCCAGCGTTGTGCCTTCCTCCGCTCCTCCCTACAGTTGTCACTCTCTGTCTTTTGCTTGTAGTCATTTAGTCTGCCGTTTTCACCATCTAGCCCCACAATTTTTGTCGACACAGTCCCCTGCATCTAGAATGGAGCCTCAGGTAATTTATAGTTCAGTTCCAGCATTCTCTGTCCTAACTTTTTATTTTTTTTATGATTTGTTGTTTTAATCATTTTAATTATTATGGTTCTATTATTTGTGATTATGTTCTCTATTCCAATATTCTCTCATGTAACTTTTGTGGTTGCTATTTTTTATTATTTAATTTTAATTTGTGGTTTGGTGTTTAATTTGTGCTTGTTCTAATTTTAGTGTTGTTGTAATTTTAATTTATGTTGTTCTAATTTTAGTTTTAATTTTGCTTTAGTGTTATCTGCTGAAAAATGATTCTAATCCGAATCCTCAATAGACATTTCCCTCTTCGTTCTCAGAGCAAGATTTTGCTTATTAGTTGGATTTCATCATTCTTCTCCTCCTTCTCATGCTTCTTTCTTACCGTCTCTTCTCTCTTTACAACATCTTCACTCTTCCTTCCTTCTTTGCTCTCCTCTATGAGTCATGGCTCACCTTCACTTTTCGCACCACCATTTCCACCAAATGGACTCCTTTACAGACAAGAACCTACTTAACCGTCTCTTCCTTCGGGTTCCTCATATTTCACCTTTCGACCTGATTTTGTCTCTTCCTTTGGGCTTTTTATCTTTCACCTTTCGACCTGTTTGTCACAATCCAGATCCATTTCTTGAACCACCAATCATAACAATCAACAATGTTCTCTCATTGTTGGCGCTTGATTACCCTGTCAACAATCTTTCTTGCTATGTCTCCGATGACGATTGCTCTCCTCATACCTTCTATGCTCTTGTGGAGGCTTCAGAGTTTGCAAAGCTTTGGGTTCCTTTCTGCAAGAAGTTCAATGTGCAAGTTAGAGCACCGTTTAGATACTTCTCAGGTGATTCAAAAGCCTATAATAGCGACATCCCTGGATTTAAATAATAAAGGTTGAAAATAAAGGTAATAATACATAGTGATTTAAAATTTTGAATAGTATGTACTATTTTCTTGAAATAATTATGACACTATTTCTTTATACAGGAGGAGAATGCGCTACTTTGTCAGAAGATTTAAAATGCAGATAAAAAATCTGTTCCATGTAAGCTTGTTGAAGAATTTGTAGACTTTTCAGAAACTTAGCAGAGAAATCATCCCACTATGGTTAAGGTATAGAAAATGTGTATACAAAATTTTAATTTTATCTTATTCATCGGTTTCTAACCATTAGCACCACATACAAATAATAAAAGTTACAATTAATAATAATTTGTTGTTTTTATAGTTGATCGAATATGCCACCGTGTCCTCTTTTTTATGTAATAATAATCACACATGCTAATTTAGACACCTACCTATGAATTAAAAAATTTGCAAGTTGCTAGAGTGAAGTGATGAATCCCAAAATATGCGCATAATACTGAATCGGACAAAGAAATAAAGTGAAAAAGTGAGATGTCATTTATTTGTCCGTTTTTTACCACTTGAATACATTATATTATATCTCACAAGCTTGGAAAGACTTACAATATAATTAATAAAATCTAATAAAATTTGCTTACCTATCAAACAATGACTATTTTTCTTAAGGGTATGTATAATTATGTCAACCTATAATCAGTTACAGTGTTATATCTATTTTTGATGTATTATTTATTTTGTATTATATGGGAGAATAAAGAAGGGGTCCCAAATAGAGTGCTCCACTTGATCTCATATCCAGAGAGAAGACACCAGAACATCCACCTCATTACAAAGTTGGTGCTATGAATGTGTTGGTAATTAAATTAATCATTCTTCATACCTAGAACTCCAATATGACATGAATGAAACTTATTATTGAGTCTTTTGATTCAAAATTATGAACAAACTAGAATCTCTGGATTGTTGACAAATGCTCCGTTTATGGTGAATGTGGATTGTGACATGTATGTGAGCAATCCTGAGGTTTGTTCTACACACACTCTGCATTGTGTTTGCTTCACTTTGATATTTAAATGTGAGTTGTGAATTTATTTTTTGATTTGTGAGTTGAATTGTAAATTTGTGCTTCTAGTTCTTTGTGATTTGTGAGTTGAGTTGTGAAGTTGTGTTTTGATTTGTAAGTTGAATCCACACCTTTTTCTATGTATGAAAATGCAAATTTTGCTACTAGTTCTTTTTTCTAGCACAATGGTCATTGAAAGGTTTTTTCTGTTTTGAATAAATGATTAGAAGTAGAGCTTTTCTATTAGAGAAGCGGGCTTCGAATTTGTTAAGTTTTCATGTCTTCTATTCATTTTTTGACGAAATTTAGGTTTTTAAAATTTCCAATTTTTTATAAATAGTTGTTTGTTTTTGCTTACTGTCAAATCAAGAATCTAATTTCTTTCGTTTCTAAGCTTTTGATAAAACTATTTTACGTTAGATTAACCTCTCAGTATAATTGCTCTTAGATATATATAATGTCAGTATTACTCAAGATATAGGATCATCACAATAATATAGAATGGTTTAATTTAGTTGAAGCAGTTAAAAAAAATTCACTCGAAAATCTCACCAGAATGCCTTATTAGCTTAAAAAAATTTGAAAGAATTATTTATTTTTCTGATTATAAAAGATCTGTTCAATTTAAAATTAAGCAGAGAAAAAGTTTATTCAGTGCATTATAGATGGTTAATGTATTGATGCAAAATTGAATCGAGCCATATATTTATATGATAGGAAACTTTATTTGATGTGATTGGGGTAATTGGAGAGGAACTTGTTAGTACCTTTGATGAATAGGTTCTAAAATATTTGTTTTGTTTCTGGTTGACAGGTTTGGAAAGCAGGTGGTGAAGATCCCATCATTCATGGTCAGGGTTGATTCCCAGAATTTAAAAAATATGTTGGGATTTCTTGAAGCTAACTTAGTTGTATCACTATGTTTATTGTAAACTTGTCAAGCGAATCCAATTCTTTCATGACATGTTTTATTTGTTGTTTAAGTAAAAATGTATTCCTTCTAGAAGATAAACATTGTAGATACAACTTTCTTTTGTTATTTTCTTTGACTTTTTGAGTCAAATATAAGATACTATCCAATATGAACTTGAGTTTAGATACTGTTGAATATGTTTGAATTCAATAACAAAAATATTAGAGGATATTTTGCATATCAACACTAGTACATTTGTTACCTCTTCTCCCGTTGGTCCTTTGTATGTACTACAAATAAATTTTAGTTATTTAGTAAAAAAAGTAACAAATTTATTTCATATTTCAATCTACTTTGATATTCTTTTCCTAGTGATTCTAAATCTTGACAAACTTAATTATGTAAATATAGTTTTTTTATTACTCAGTAAAATCAATTGACAAAATAAAATACTAACTATAACAACCAATATAAGTGATACCTCATAGCATTCAACTAAACTAAACTCTAACAACTCTTATATTCAACTAAATTACATAATGAAAAAAAATAAAATAAAATCTATTAACATAAATCTTTTTTTGACAACCTTAACATGTATTTTACTTTATTAATAATAATAATAATAATAATAATAATAATAATAATAATAATAATAATATACATAGAATTTCTAAAGAAATTCGTCTTTCTTTAGATAAAAGTTTATGCTGATGTACCTAAAAGAAGAGCAGTTTATGTTTAACATTGAACTTGGTATAGAAAGAGAAGTTTTAAACTTCTATAGCTATTAAATAGATTTTCACATACAATATCAAATGTTGAATACTTGTCATACTATGATATTCTAAAAATTAAATATTTCTATGCACACATTTGGGTGTGGTGTAAGTCTAAAACCTAGTTAGCATATGTTCAATATTTGAAGATTAAGACTTGTTGGCTTCAGTGCTTCACTCTGGGTACAAAGAATCTATAGCAGGCACTTCAGAATATGAAAATACAATTGCTAAAAGGGGTTGAAAGTTGGTGTTCCCAACAAACCAATAGAGAGCCTATTTCAAATTGTAAAGGGTGTACTTGAGAGCTTTTGTCCAGTTTTGCCGCTTATTAAAGCTTTGAGTGATGGAATAGTTTTTCACTTTATCATTATCAATCCTACAAATCAATCCAAAAATTTGTCATTTGTTAAATACCACAAACTAACAAGTAAACCTAATACTGGAAACAAACAAACAAAACAAAAAATAAATAAAAATGGTGTGAATCGTCGAAATATGAATGATTGGATGTATGTCATTAAGCCCTACATGAAAGAAACGGTGAAGCTTTGCTTTACAATGAAGCAACTTTTGACCCATGTGAAAGTTTATTCTATTTCACAGCCAACTTTGGGCTCTCCAATAAAGAAAAAATTTGTTTGGATAAAATTTAATGCAAGAGCCAACGCCCAAATGTAAAGGTCTTGATGAAAAAGCAAACCTTCAGAGAAATTTCAAGAACTCAGTGAAAAACTCATCTCACAAACTATTTATAGATAAGCAAAATTTATCAATTACTAAACATGTGATTTAAAGATCTGATATGAAGGCATGTAAAGAATTGTTCATAAATATCAGTCTACGTCAAAGCACAAACATAGTAAAGCTTAGCTCATTTCTATTCTACAGTCTACTGTCTGTATTTTTGTATTTAATAAAGAAAGGGAAGAGCAGAGATAGAAATCCAGCCTGGATATGCACCAGTAGAGATTATGGACACAGAGTAGGCTTAGTTTGGTTCTTTCCTCTTTGCGTAAAAGACTCGAAGAGCTATATATCTCATGCATTTGTTCAAAAGAAACATAAATTCTATTAGCTATGACTAATTAAACAACATGCTCATGGATATCATAAGTTATGCCTTGAGTCACATCACATTACTCTCTCAGAGATCAGCGAAAATGAACCCTTGGGTATTATTCCCTCCATAATTCTTCATCAATATACTTAGCAAAAGGCATGAAATGTAATTCAAAAGGATTTAAATTTGATGACACCAACACCAAATTTCTCTTCATCCGACAATTAAGAGTAACGATGATCTCAATGTGAAACAGTGGACGGTAAATTTTTAGGCATTTGGTCAGTGTCCAAAGATAAAACTCACTTCAATAATTAATATGTATCAGTATTATATGCGATGGTACTTACTTGTATGGAAGTCTGAAACATTTCTTAGGTGGGATATTATTTTCTTGATCTTTGGAGTTGGCAAATTCTGCAAAATCCTTGAGGCATGCCAAAAATAATGTCATTGCTTTGTCTAGCGTGTACTCCAGAACAAGTTCATTGGACCAAACCTACAAAATCAAGGATATATTGCAATTGAGGATCCAAAGCAGTTGATTTATATAGACATAACATAACACAATAAAAACAACTAAAAAATTAAAGCCTTTGTAATTATTCATGAAAATTAAAGATCAATAATTCTTAGCTACAATACATTCCACCAAGTCAACGACTACAAGTCTACAAGCTAAGTCAATAACAGTTTTTCATTGGTACTCTGTACATTGCAAAAATATAGAAAGTTAATATTGAATCGCCAAAACACTAAATTATTTACTTCAATTTGAATGCCATGAAATGAACTGGGTATATTTGTTGCACACCTTTGGAAACTACCATGTTACACAGAAAGTGTCAACTGCAGGGAGCAGTGGAGGAAGGCACGAAGTTGGAGAGTGATACAGGATTGCTGCTATGTGGAGGACGACATGATGGCTGCACTGCACGGAGGGAGACATAGGGCTATTGATACGTGAAGAACAACAAGGCGGTTGCTGGTGCCACAGAGAAAGGTTCATCAAGAAAGCAATGTCCAATCGCACTAATCAAACCTTGTTAGGCTAAGTCAGAGTTTAAAGGTAAATAATTTCCATTTGCATGCAAGTTGATTTCTTCACTTCTTCTCCTACTCTCTGCGACTCCATTTCTGGAAAGAAGAAGAAACTGGTGATGGATTATGTCTACTTGAAATCAATGGCTCAAAGTATTACTTGGGGCCAAAGCACATCATCAAAGGTGTGGATTTAGGATTCTGACTAAGAAGACACTACTCTAATGCTCTGCTGACCTCGGTCAAAGTAAATGACTCAGTGTTAAAATCCCTAATTTTTTGGGTTGATTGAAGAAAAATGAGGGATAATTTCTGATAGCTCAAGGTCCAAGAAGTTGACTTTAAAGAAATCCTAACTATGGCTCTAATCAAGATACAAAAAAGAAAAGGATTATGAGGAGAGCTCAAGAAGAGAAAACCTGAATAGAGAGCTGTATGTGAAACCTCACTACTGAGTTTGAAGTCTTGGAAGCATTGCACCTACACTAAAGGGAGCACTCTGCTAAGATGAAGAACAAAGTCATGAGTTATGTTGTTGGTTTCTGTTCATAATGTTAATGCTGTTATTCATCATCTTCTTCATGTTTTATAGTTTTGTATTTCAGTTTCAATGTATATCTTTCAGTATTTTCTTTGAGAGGTAAAAGGCAAAAAGAGAGTCATTGAGAAAGAGCCACAGAGAGAAAAAAAAAAGCTAAGAGAAACACTTGAGAGAAAAGCCAAGAATGATTTTAGATTTCATTTGGTTGTGTTTTTTGTCTTGTGTCATGTACTTGAGAGGTGCCCCTTGCTAAGTTGGGTAAGCACTTATTGTAAAGATTTTAGGTATTAGCATAACCAAGTCAAGTTTAGGTTGAAACTTGTGTGCCCAAATAGGATTATGTGAGTCCTAGGGAATTGGTGTTAATATAGTGAAAATACCACCAATGTTGTAATGCAGACTGGATGTAGGTTGCATTGCATACAACAGCTGAACCAGGATACATGACTGTGTCATCTTCTTCGTTTCTATATCTGTTCTTTTTTCTGAAATTCATAAGACACAATGAAATTCTCTCCTAAATAATTCGCTGCGTAGTTCAAATAGAGTTACAATTTGAGTTCTATCTTGAAAGCTTAATCATTAAATATAAAAGAAGGTCATAGATTCAACCCCACTTCTCTAAGCCTTCTATAAGCTTCAATTGGAATTAGAGACAATGTCTCAAGAATCAAGCTTCACAGCTTGGAGCAAAGGTCCAATGGCGAATAACTTGAGCACAACTATAACACTCAAAGTGTTATGCTAAGGTGGCAAGGTATTATGACCTCTAAAATTAAATATATATATATATGAATAATAAAAAGGGAGCGTCAAAAGATACAAAATATTCAAGTTCCAGGCTCAACCTATGAAGCCAAGGTTGACCGGAGAATATTTACACAAATATACATAACCCAAAATATCCCAAAACAGATAAAACAATAACCTATTTCTCCACATCGACCTTTAAGAGGGACAAAATAAAGTTAAATATACAGAGGAGAATCTAAATACAGAATAATAAACATATAAGTTCAAAATACGGAGTCCCAAGATATAACACTTCGCTTGCAGAATGAACTACAAACGCTTTCCGAGGTGCCTCTCGACCTGCATCTGAAAAACAGCAATATCGTATGGGATGAGAATCGGGGTTTCTCAATATGGTAATGGTGCCGCATACATAAGATATAAGATCCCGGAAAAGGCAGAAGCAATCCTAGAACTCCGACCCTCAAAATTATAAAACTTAAAGATTTAAAACTGAAACCATAAACAGGGTGGTCCTTTAAGGTTCTTAATCTTAACCCAACTCTAATTAAAACGCTCAGTTCTCTGCCTTCCTCCAATCCTCCAACTCCGGTAGAACCACAGAAACAAACAAACAAGCAAAACAAGTACATGTAGAATACAGATACAACAGGTAGCAATTTAACAAGTTAGCATAATAATCACATAGGCAAGCCCAATTAATGCACAAGAAAACAAAATATACATATGCATATGATGAATGTTTATCCTACTGGCCGTGAGCTCACGTGTCGGTTACTTTGTCAAAACCCAACACATTTGGTAGCTAACCCAGACATTTGTCTCTAGGTTGCGCATCCCCAGGAAGAACTTTAACGAAGGAGAGTGTCTTTCCACATCGAAGGAGTGTGCCTTTCCACCTTGTAACCAGAGAAGAATGTGGGGTAAACAATATGAAGGAGAGTGCCTTTCCACCTTCCCCACATCCCCATCACGACAAGTGAGGGAATCCTCCGTCCTCAACTTGCCATCTGAACACATTTTCAAGTTAACACACAAGCGGGTTCGCACCCAAACCTTGCCATCTCGACCATTCTGGCCATACCCAGTCATTGCTAGTCTCAACATTCACCCCTCAATTTAGTCACATCTTCGTGTTTTTCATTCTTAATTCATCATTTTCCAAGCTTAATTCACCCCCAAGTTATTATCCCTTCCTAGATTCACCTTATCACTAGGCACACCACTAAGGTCTAGGGGATAGAGGAGTAAAAATAGAGGTTTAGAGGTTCAAAATTGGATTTTAAAACACAAAAATTAACCTTGCTGAAAATAGGGGTCACGCGTATGTGTGGGCCACGCATACGCGTGAGTGAGTTTTTCCTTGCTTGCATATACAAGCACCTAGCTCATGTACGCGAGATGCCCAACCCGAAAGGGTTGGTCGCGTACGCAAGTTATGCAGAATGGCAAAAATGTTGAATGCTGTAGAATTTTTAATTTTTCACTCCGAACTTCCGACGAGTATAACTTTTTTATTTTAAAATTTTTTCATCCATTTTTTGAATGGCGTAAACTTCACAGACCTAATTTTCATATGAAACAAATTTGAAATAATTTGGGAGTTTGGAAGTCAAGTTTTGGCTCGCCGAAGTTCGGCCAAAAATTAGTTTTTCTCAACCAATCTCAAACCTTTATTTTTACCAATTCCTTTTACCAAAATCAAACTTTTACCACTCAAGATGACACCAACCACATCCAACACAGCCCATATCCTATCACAACCATCCATACCTCAAATTAATCATACTTATCGCAAAAATTTCAATTATACACACACAATTCTCAATTTATCAATATTCATTTTTCTCGTTCATCACCTTCAAAATCATCATTCATCAAACTATTTCACCAACCATAATCACATTCACATCATGATTCATTAAATCTAATCAAGCAGCATTGAATTCTATATACATCGTCAATTGAATCATTAAACATGCTCCAAACTCGTAATTCAACTTATCCTAGGTAGTCTAACCTAAGTTTTTACAAGATGTTCTATATTAAAACGAGAAACCAAAATCATACCTTGGCCAATTCCTCGTTAAAGGCCAGAACACCTCACAATACAACGTTTTCCAAGCTTCCAAGACTCTGAAATCTTACCCAACAGCCCTATAGCCTCCAAAGCTCAACCCAAGCTCCACATTCTCAAACTTGACTCCACCAATAATAATTTTCAATCTATTATCATAATTACCACTATAATCAAAATAAAATTTACTACTTCAACATATATACCAATGGTTTGAGGGTGCTTACCTTGTCCATAACTCAAATGAGCTGAATCCGACAATACTCATAAGCTAATTCGAACCTAAACACCGAAATCATACAAAATTCAACATGTATTCACATTGAATTTCGAAATTAGGGAGAAAAAAATTGAAACTGAGAAGTGAGTTTCATACCTAAACAAGAACTGTGCTTTGTAGAGCTCGTCGATGAAGACGCGTGGCCACAAACGGTGTGGCAATCAAAGCTCGGAGTAGGAAAATCTATGAAATTGAAGTTTGAGTGAAAGTTTGAGTAAGGGTTCCATGGACTCCTTTCTCTCTTCAGCATTCTTGCTGAATGAATGAGGAAGAAGGAGTTTCTATTTAGTATATTGGGCTAAGTGGGTTGGGCCATGGGCCCAATACGGGCCCAGTTCACTTGGTTCGACCCGTTCAATCCAATCTTAGGACAAATTCTTTAAAATTGGTGTCAAAATTCTTATTTTAATTAGTTCTATCTTATTAAACTATAAAATTATATTTTTCTAATTTTTATTAATAATTAATTTATTAATTAATTATTTACTAATTTTACGGATTTTAAAACAACCACAGTTTCCTACACTCTAACAGAAGGTCAGTCAAACAACAGACTTCCCTTTTTCAACGAGAACTAAGCCTACTAAAAAGAGAAGTTGATTTCTTTGCAGAGAAGGCTCTTGTGGAGTAAGGAGAATGACAAATATGGATTACCTGTAGTGATGTGAGAAATAGTACAAGCTCCAAAAAGGCAAGGAGGTTTAGAAGTGGGTGATGCAGTGATTTGTAATACAGCTCTTGTGTTTAAGTATTGGTAGCGATTTTCAAAGGAAGGTTATCCATTATGAAAGAAAATTGTGTGCTCTTATAATAGCTTGAATCCTAATGAATTACTCTCTTGTCAGCCTATACTTAAAAGATGAGGTCCTTGAAAGTATATATGTTAGCTACAGATAAAGGAGCAGGAGGTGAAATATAAAATGATCAAAGGGCTATCTTCGGAGATAAGGGATGGAAGAAGGATTCGATTTTGGAAGGATGATTGGCTACTGTTTGGTGTAAAGGTCACTTTTTCAAGGCTCTTCTGGTCTCAAATAAAAAAGAATTTGTTATAGGAGATTATATGTTTCGGGATGGGCTATAGTGGATATGGAATTTTCAATGGAGAAGGAAACTATTCCAATGGAAGTTCAAATCAGTTAACTAACTTTGTGGGGTTCTACAATCAGTCAAATTAACAGCTGGGAGAAATGACCGATTAGTGTAAAAATTTGTTAAATTAGGTATTTATTCAACTAAATTTTTTGTGCAGGTTTTGCAGGATGAAACACTCCAAGAGGGTATTACAATCTATCGTTTCATAGTGTTATTTGGAGAGACTTGGTGCCACCATGAGTTGAGTTATTCACCTAGTTTGTGTTAATACTAAAAAAAAGAATATGTAGATTATGCGTTATTAACCAAAATGATAAGATTTGTGTATTATGTAAAAAAGATATTGAAAATATTCACCACTTGTTTCTTGGTTGTGAGTTTACTTGGCATGTGTGGTGTGCTTGGTTGCTTGCTTGTAATAAACTATAGGTTGTTCCAAGGGTTAAGTAACACTTTGAGAGTTTGACAAGTGCACCTTTAAAAAAAGAAAGAACGTAATATGTAGTTGATTGATTTTTTTGCTATCATTTGAAATACTTGGTTAGAAAAAAAATTAACAACTGAGAGAGAGGACCGGTTAGTGTAAAAATTTGATAAATCGGGTGTTTATTCAACTAATCTTTTATGCATAGTTTGCAGGCTGAAGCACTCTCGGAAGATATTACAAGCTATAATTTCACTAGTGCTATTTGGAGAGGCTTGGTGCCACCATGAGTTGAGTTATTCACCTGGTTTGTGTTAGTCGGCAGGGTTAATACTAAAGAGAAGTTATGCAGATTAGACGTTATTGATCAAAACAATAAGATTTATGTATTATGTAAGAAGATATTGAGAATATTCACCACTTGTTCCTTGGTTGTGAGTTTACTTGGCAGCTGTGGTGTACTTTGTTGTTTACCTATGATAAACTATAGGCTGTTCCAGAGACAATTAAGTAACACTTTGAGAGTTGAATATGTGTACTTTTAAAAAAGGAAGAATGTAACAGATAGTTGATTGATTTTTTTTCTGTTATTATTTGAAATACTTAGTTGAAAAAGAATGACAGAACCTTCAAAATCAAGAAACAGATGTAGTAGAAATAATCACCATGTCGATTAGGAGCTACAAAAAATGGAATAGCTATTGATCTCTGTGATTATTGATAGCAATATCAGAAATGACTACAGAATTATGGATTGATTTTTTATTGGAAAGTGCTAGGTAAACAATAACCATTTTAAACAATATGAACAACCATCAATCAAATAAAAATACACTATACCTTAATTTAATGCTACTAATTAAATTTAAAATTAATTTACTATTTTAACCCTATTAATTCACATTGTTCAAAAATATTATTGATTACCTATAGTTTTTCTTTTGTATTTATTTGTCTAGCATTTTACTTTCTCTTGTTGCTATACTTGATTCTGTTCAGCTCTTTATTTAAAAAAAAAAAAAAGAAAAAAAAGTGTACAAATGTAGATTTTGACTATAACGGAATGTTGTAGAGACATGATAGAGATTATTGCTTGGTTACGCTGTCATCAAGATCAAATTGGAATTGCTGCAACATAACGGCTATATTATTTATTAAGCAACAGAATATATGATTTTGTTACAAAGCAGCGTTAGTGATGATAGTATATAAAGTGATCGAATAAGTTAGTAAAGGACTTGTCATTATTTGTTCCTATGTATATGCATTTTCCTACAACAATCGAAAATAGTATCAAATATTACATCAAAGGGTGGTTTTGCTCTCTTACGATTCACGATGAACGGTATATGATCACCCTCCACAACCTTATAGTACCTGATTCATCAAATTAAACACCAGAATACAAGAATTGATTGAATTTGACCTAATTATATTGGGGCAAATTGAAAGAATTAACGGGTTAAGGATGGGAGCGGGCGTACCAGATGCCTGGTTTGATGAGTGAAGAATCGTTTTGAAGGAAGCAATTGGGATGTTCAATTGGGAAACGAGGATGTGTCATTGATATTGTGTTTACTGCTCCATCATTCTCCTGCCAATCACCATCCCTTGTATTGCATTGTACACCAAATTTATGTCAAATGTTATCTAATAAATATGGCTTTAATTTTGATCAATGAATCCTTACTTAGTAATAATATCTTATTTTTATTTTCATGTTTGCAAAAAATTATATCAAAATTTAATTTTTAACGTATTTTTTGAAAATATATATTTACTGTTAGGTATTTTTATTGTGCTTTTAAATCATTTGAAGACATTTTGATCGAATTTTAAGTGTTACTATATATAAAATATTTAAAATAATTTTTTGTTTTAATAAATAGTAATATATGCTATTTTTAAATTTATTTTAAAAATATATAGATTAAAAATAAGGTTTAACACAATGTTATTTAAGTATATTCTCAAACATGTTTTTAGAGAAGTATTTTTTATTGATATAATTAGACACTAAAAATATGCGTGTTGAATAAGAACTAAATAAATATTGTATTTAAAATGTGTTAGACATGCAAATATGATAACTCAAGAAAGTGTCTATGCTTCGTAATTTTTTTTATGTATGTAAAATGGTTTAATAATCAAACAGTCTCAAAAAAAGGTATGTTCTATGTCAATCTCGTATAATATCAAATCAAATTGATCTTTTGCGATTTAAACAATGACATGTCACAAAATGATTTAGGTTATATGGTATTTTTTAATTGATAGAAGATTTTAGTGACTAATTTTAATATATATTTAACGATTAATTTTGTAGAGACTAATTTATTGTGATTGATGATTTGATCTTTCAAGAAACAAATTGATGCATACCAAATCTTTTAAAAATCATTTTTACTATTAATGATGTATAAAATATGTTACAAAAGTGAGTTCAATGACATTCGACCATTGGAACAAAAAAGTGTATAGTTACCTGTAGCCTTTATAAGGTGGAGTCAAGTGTGAAGGATAACACCACTGAGCCATCTGCAAGACCCTCAAGAAAAGCAATGGCGTAATCTTGACCATGCTTGAATGAATTGTGAAACCCATCAGCTTCCACGTACGCTTTGTAGCGTAGCTCATGTAGTATGTATTTGGGAATGTCCGTATATGTTTGTTCAGTCTTATACACCCTTGAATTGTGAGGTCAGGGAGGATCCAATCCCCTGAAGCAAATGGACCAGCATTCCCCAGGAGGCAGTCAACAAGGCCGGATATCCCTGCCTTCTTCCACGACATGTTAAATGCCCTTCTTTCTCCATGACAAGTCAAAGTGATCCAACCCAAAATTGTAGCGTTTCTTTAGCATCCAAATGTCTAACCAATCATAAATTATCACCGCAATGCGAAAGAGTTGTAGCATGCAAATAGGTTTCAATGATCTACCATCTCCAGGCCTGAATCATATATATCAAATCAACATTTCATAAATAATGATTATCGTTGAGATAAATCATTATATGACATGAATGATAAGAAATATTTATGAAATTTTTTTTTAAAAAATTGGTCTTTGATGTTGCTTTTAAAAAATTTGAGCGTATCTGCGTATGGCGTACCAAACAAACATAGTATATATACAAAAAATCAACTACCAACAAGAGTGGAGACAGAATATTTTGTCGAAGAGAGTCAAAATGAAAAATATAACTTTAAAAAGAGAAAAAAATTTAAAATTAGGAGAGACTAATATAAAAATTAAAGAACTTTATAGATTAAAAATTTTAATTTAAAAAAATCATTGTCTTTTTATTATGTACTACTTTCTATTGCCAATAAGTTATAATTCAAATGGCATAATTTTTTATATTCATCTAAAAGATAACGGGTTCGAGTTTCTTTATCTTTGGTAAAACAAAAAAGAAAAGATGAACAAGAAAAGAAGAAAAAGAAGATGATAATAATGAAGAAGGAGAAGGAAGAATCATAAGAAGGTAAAACAAAAAGGAGAAGATGAATAAGAAAAGAAGAAAAAGAAGATGATGATAATGAAGAAGAAGGAGGAGGATGAGTGCTTATTTTGAACTGAATTTGTTTGTATGTCGTCGTCATTAAGTAATTTCAATGCATTTTAATATATTGCTTGTTTTGAACCGAATTTGTTTGTGTATCATTATTATTAAATAATTCTAGTGCGTTTTGGATTTAATTTTGGTGCATTCTGGATTTAAATAAGGTACACTTTTGGTCTGAACTTATTTTAAATTGAGTTTGTGTACCGTCGTCATTAAAGAATTTCAGTATATTCTGGATTTAAAATGTTATACATATAAGAAGAATTGAGTTTGTTCGTGTGTCGTCATCATTAAATAATTTAAGTGCATTGCTTGTTTTGAATCGAGTTTGTTTGTGTATTGTTATCATTAAATAATTTTGGTGCATTCTGGATTTAAAATAAGGTACACTTTAGGTTTAAACTTATTTTAAATAGAGTTTATGTACCGTCATCATTAAAGAATTTCGGTGCATTCTGAATTTAAAATGTTATACATATAAGAAGAAGATGACAATGATGACAATAACGATAACCACTATGAAGTACGGACACTTCGTTGAGTTGCCGTGTCCACATATCGGACACAACACTCACCGACACTCGTCTGACACACGTATCTGTTATGTCCAACCGTATCTTAATAAAAAATAAAAAAATTCTTCTCCGGACACGTTTGGACACACCTAAATATAATTTTTCTTCGACACACTTAAATACCATCACGTGTCAGCGTGTTCGGTCTTATTCTTAATATATATTCTTAAAATATATTTAGATATAGTATATATTATTATTTATTAAAACAAAAAATATTTTAAATACTTGATATAATTAAAATAAGACATTAAAAATAATTAAAAAAATTAATTTATATTTTAATTTTAATAAAATATCAAAATATCATTACGATTTATGTAAAAAATATTTTATATTTTATATGTATGTGTGTTCGATCCCTGTGTCTTATAAGATTTTAAAATTTGCGTATCGACGTGTTCATGTCGTGTCGTGTTGTGTTAGTGTCCGTGCATCATAAGATAACCATGATGATAATAATGATGATGGAGGAGGATGTGGTGTGGTGGTGGTGACGACAATGGTAACGAAAGAGAAAGATGAGGAAAAAGGAGGAGGAGGAGAATGAGAAGAAGAAAAAGAAGAAGTAGCAACATCAATGGGAGGAGGAGGAAGAACGCGAAGAAGAATGAGGAGAAACGCGAAAGAAAAGGAGAGGAGGAACGCAAAGAAGAAGAAGAAGATTGCGTGATGTGAAAAATAGTTATAACAACTTGGTTAGACTTTGTTAAGTATTTTGTATAGTTGTAAAGCTTTATTCATTAGTCATTCGTATAGAATACATATTAAAATACAAAATACATATTGAAAATTGAAATACTAGAGGGCCGTCAAAATTTATTGTTTCTGGTCATCACTTAACCATCAATGTTTAAAAGTATAGAATAAAGTATGTTATTAGATTATTAGATTAAAGGAATTGAATTAATGACTAAATAATGACTAAAAATAATAAATTTTAATAGTCTCTTAGTATTTTTCTATTGAAAATGAGTTAAATAACATATGTATTTATAAATACAAATATATATATATATATAGAAGTTGATTTTTTTTATGTGAATATAACATTTTTACTCATAAATAAACATATGTACAATCACGTTTTAAATCCACATCTAACAACTTAAACTTTAAAACAAGTGATTTGATGTCAATAATATATATAACTTGTCAATAGAAGTTAATAAGAGAACTCACTCCATGCCATCAATGTAAGTTCTGGTGGTCCCATTAAACGTTCCTGATAGTGAAGTGATGCTTAATACCCAGTTCTCAGAGGTGTTTCCATACCCCTTAAATGCCTGGAAATAATAATATTAAAAAAAGAAATGGAGAATATATTAACCATATATCACACGTAACAGAACCCATGGATTAGGAGCAACAACCTTATCAGCAAGCATTTGTTGCAAGACACGCACAACTTGTGCTCCACCTGAATGCCCAACAAAGTGAATAGGATGTTCCTCGTCCCAGTCTGGGTAGTGCCCTGTCACCCCCAATATGGATCAACACAGAAAATTATGCATATAAATAAAATATAAGTAAATAACATAAGATCCTTGAACGAACCTCTTTTGTAGATTCGTCCAAACTGCGAGTGCCCGCAAGTTTTGCTGTGTTCTTCACCATAATCAACTTGGCCACCTTTTAAATAATAGAACAATTCCCGTGCTCTGTATATAACCAGAAAGAAAATTTATATTATAACACTTGCAAACAAGTTTGAAGAATTCTCCTACGACAACGATCCATACTAAACCTCACCTATCATAAACACTGGGTAAAGACCCCAAATAAGGGACAAGAACCCTTTGATCTTCGTTCTCTGCCCCAGCAAAGTTTGATAGAGAACCTAATCTCTGGGAATTAAGATTAATCAGAGAGTTAAAGAAGTGAAATTTAAGGCAAAAACATAAAAGGGAAAAACAAAGGAATTAAGGGGAAAAACATTGGGCTCACCCTTTTGTCAAACGGCCCAAATCCAAAAAACCCATGAACCCAAACAATAGTAGGCAAATGATCATCAACCTTGCTTTCTCTTTGTGTTTTAGGTATTGTTTCCTCTCCGGTCCCAACATTACTGATGTTAGGCCTAAGAAAATGCGAAAACTCTTCAAGGGCATGTGAGATTTCTCCAGCAAATGCTAAGCCAAAATAATAAAATTCACAAAGAAAATGAACCAAGTAGCTCACGACTAGCTCCACCAAGTATTGATAAGTAGCCCAAATTGCAATCATCTTAGATGGGTGCCCAAAAAATATAACTATCAAGTTCCAAAAAGTGAACTTGTTTAAAATGTTCAGTGCCCGAGTCGTTTCTAGCTCTTGAAGCTAACAATGTTCTCATTTTATATATCATACCATAGTTTCCTCTATGTATTAAATA
Source organism: Arachis duranensis (assembly GCF_000817695.3). Classification (NCBI taxonomy): domain Eukaryota; kingdom Viridiplantae; phylum Streptophyta; class Magnoliopsida; order Fabales; family Fabaceae; genus Arachis; species Arachis duranensis. The sequence goes on from NC_029776.3 coordinate 21,966,104, forward strand.
AATCATATAAGGTAAGTATGTTTAGAATGAACCTTAGGGAAGCCTGATAAGCCTCTTTGGACGACTCATAGTACATATTACCTTCACGCAAGTACATAGATGTCCAAAAATACACACACACAAACTTATGTCTTAGGCTAAATATTCATTCATGCAAAGTTTTGTCCACATTTTGTCTGGTAGTCGGTAACTCATTTACAGTTTACACCATACAAAAAAAATCAAAAAGTCCAATTTGTCCTCACCAGGCGGTTGTTTTTTTTTTCCCCCTTATAATATCCCCTACCCAATACATTAAGAACTACTATGTCGCAAATCAGAACTCCATATAAGAGGTTGTCACTAATCAATGAGTTACTACATATATAAAATGAAATTCAAATTTTCAACACTTACTTAAACGGTTGAATAAACTAATCACTCGACTAACCCAAATTAATTTCTCACTTGTTGGTTGTTAGTTAACATTTAGTTGTATAATTAGCATTTCTCAAAATTATCCGGGGTTAGAAACACATGATTTGTGTTGCACAAAGAGTAAAACCAGGCCTATGAATAAGTCACAACCATTGCATTTATGCCCATGGCCAAGACCCTTGGCATCTTTACAAATTACTATGGCAAAGCTTAACACATCCAAAAGAGACTTACATTTGAAGAAATTATATGTAATTAATTTTCACTTTTGATAGCATTCATAGCACTGTGTACACTACTTGATTCTGATACTTCTCATAATTCTACAAATAAATTGGAAAAATGAGAGAAAATTTTTACATTTACAAAGGTGAGGGGTAGAAATGAATTGAATGGCCTTTTTTTTTTTTCTCTTTTCAATTGATAAATGGGGAGAGAGAGGGTGTGTCTAAGAGTTGCAAATTTAAGGCTAGTGATGGACTTCATTTGGCACTGTTGGAAGCTTCTTTCTGAAAACATGCTTCCTGCAGCGTTCAAAAATGCTGTCATAGATTAAATCAAACTGCACTCCTGCTCTCTCCCTGTTAATAATGAATTGTATGTGATCACCTTCAACATACTTGTAGTACCTGTTTCAATCCATATATCATAGTTTTAGTTAGTGCACTCAATAATTTCTCACAATTTAAATAAGAAACTTTGCATAAATGCTAGAATTAAAGTAATTGAATAGGCTAAATACCGTTACTAAGAACTCCCTCTATTCTATACTGGATAAGTCGTTTTAACATTCCTAGTACATTAATAAATGAATGTATTTGGATAAGAATTGCATAGGATTCATTGATTTATGAATATATTAGGAAAATAAAAATGATTTATCAAATATGGAATGAAAGGAGTACTTAGTAAGCAATTTGCAACTTGCAACTAGATTCCTTCATTACTACTTAGGGAGCATTCAATCCAGAACATTTTTCAGAACAAAAATACCATCTGCACTCAAAAAATCAACCACCATGTATTTATGTATAAATACAAATGTTGTTTAATTCATTTTTAACGTGTATTTTGTATTCTAATATATATTTTATACAGGTAGCTGATTTGATAATTGATTTTTAGTGTACACCTAGCATGATTGTCTTAAGCAGTAGACTTCTTTTCTCCCCTAGCTTTTCTGACCATAAACTTAATAGATGAAAGGGAATCATCCACATAAATATGAAAACTCCGAAAAGAAGTGGAAAATGATCATTGCATTTAAGTGCTCCCTAATATCAGTTTAAAAAAAAATGTTATTGTCAATTTTATAATTCTGTTAATTCATTGTCAGCAATACATCTCTGCATTATTTACAATAACTTATAAGATGACGGCACTGCATTATATAATATTTCCAGTAACTAAAGTAGTTTGTCCAAGATTATCAGTGTTGGAACTACCAATGTGTTATGGGCTACCAATGTGACTAAAAAAACCCAGATATGGGATGGTGTTACTTACCAGATCCCAGGTTCTAAGGGCTGGCAGTCAGAATCGTTTTCTACAAAGTGGCTGGGGTGTTCAATTGGGAGACGTGGATGAGTCATAGATATTGTGTTCATCGCTCCATCATTGTCATGCCAGTCCTCATCTCTGCCCAAGCAGTTACATAAAACTTTGGTTGATCAACGTTCATATAAATTTCGATTGGGTTATTAAGTAAGGAACTACATATGATGATGAAAAATAAATCTAAATATCTAATGCATTCAAGAACCAACCTGTAGCCTTTATAAGGGAGAGGAGCATTTGGAGGATAGGTCCACTGGCTCATTTGCAAAACTCTGACAAAGAGTAGCGGGTGAATTCCAAGTATGCCTGAAGGAACCGTGATTCCCCGGACCTTCCTGGTACGCTTTGTAGCGTAGCTGAAGTAGTACGTGTCTGGAAATGTGCGTAGTTGGCTGTTTAGTTTTATAGTACCTTGAATTGTAAGGTCAGGGAGGATCCAATCCCCTGAAGCAAATGGACCAGCATTCCCCAGGAGGCAGTCAACAAGGCCGGATATCCCTGCCTTCTTCCACGACATGTTGAAATGATCAAAGCCAAAGTTATAGTAATTCTTCAGCCAGGGAATGTCGAACCAATCATATATAAGCACCCCAATGCGGCAAATTTGTAGCAGGCAAACATTTTTCAATGATACTCCATCTTCTGGCCTGAAAGAATCCCAAATTGTGCGTGGATTAGCGTTTAGATCACTAAATGTAGCAAACTGTTTGATAATTTGCAAAATGCAATCAAATGATACAAGAAAGAGAGAATTTGTCGAGGATTGATGGTTTTCATTGAAAAGCTCAAGAACTTCCATTGATGCAATAATTAATCCCCTTAAACAAGAAGCAACAGCTAAACAGCCTTCTAGTACTACATCATCCTGGTGATTTGTCTATTTTTCATTTGATTCGTTTTCCATGTAAGTTGGAACAATTGCATGCTGTCTCAAATCCCACTTTTGAAAATTGAACCAAGAAGCTTAAATAGATAGGTTGCTAAAGTAAAACCCTAAAGTATTCCCTCCAATGTTGATAAGGCGTTATAACTTTTCTGGTATTCTTATATGAGCAGAAAATTGTTGAATCCCAAAGGGTTAGTTGATCCCTCTTGCTTGCCCAACTGGGTTTAAGCCATTTTATCCTATCATCTAAAAACTATATTCATAGATTGATGTATTTGGATGAAATTTATATCCAGATGCATTGAGTCATAGCATCTAGATACATCAATTTAAGAATGTACCAAAACAATCAAAACAACTTATCCGGTAGTTTGCTAGGATTAAGCGTGAAAATTATGTTATCAGGCCTCACCGCATGCCGTCTAAGTAGGTTCTTGTAGTGCCATTTAACGCTCCAGATAATGCTGTTAGGCTCAATACCCAGTGTTCTGATGTATTTTCATATCCCTTGAATGCCTGAAGACAAATTTAGAACACCAAATATCAAAAAGAACGAACACCAACAAATAAAACAAGACAACCTCATTACGTGCCAATAGGACAGAGAAAATCAGGGATCAAAACCTTATCAGCAAGCATTTGTTGCATGACACGAACAACTTGTGCTCCAGCCGAGTGTCCAACAAAGTGAATAGGGTGATCCTCGTCCCATTCAGGGTAGTGCCCTGCCAATAACACAACAAATGCACCATTGAAACTCTATGGAAAAATACAAAGGAAGCAGAACAGAGTTCGGTGCAAAAGAACAAGAACAAACTGAAAGCATTGAATGAATGAATGATCCCTCGAACCTTGTTCATAAATTCTTCCAAATTGAGAGTGTCCACAAGCCTTGCTGTGCTCTTCTCCATAATCAACTTGGCCACCCTTCAAATAATAGAACAATTCTCGTGCCCTGAAATAAAAATAAATAATTAATTAAGTAATCAGAATTAAAAAAGATATTTGTTGGAAAATCACACACAAACCGATTAAGAGGAAACCCATGAATAAACACCAGACATAAATTATTAATTTTTTTTCTCTTAAGCCTTAGAACCTCACCTATCATGGACGCTGGTTAAAGACCCCAAATCCGGAACCAGAACCCTTTCATCTTTCTTCTCTGCCCCAGCAAAGTATGACAAAGCACCCAATTTCTAAAAGAGAAAACAACAATCATGTACAATAAGAAACCCAGCAAAGAAATTAAAATCAAATTATATTATTAATTTATCATATTATTATTCATTGGAAGATAGAAAAACTTAGCCCAACCCAACAAAAGCTAAAACAAAAACGTGTAACTTTGAAGCAGAAAAAGAAAATGAGATTGGTACTTGGTAAATCTTACCCCTTTGCCAAATCCAAAAATCCCATGAACAAGAACAATAGGAGGAAGATCATCACCATTGGTAGAAGCAACACTGTTTCCTTCATCAGCAGAAATTATTCTCTTCTCATTGACCCTATTGACGACATCAACAATCTTCTTTGGCTTTTGGTACAGAATTTCATTGAGCGACTCAGATAAATCTCCAGCAACAGCTGAGCTGAAAATGTAGAATCCATAAAGCAAATGAACCAAAGAGCTCACAAACAGTTCCACCAGCTTCAGATATCCCATCCATAACCTCAACATTTTATCAAACACCTTGTCTACAAGAAGATGAAGAAGAAAGAGGAAGAAGAAGAAGAAGGACCAACAAAAGACCAGAGATTGATTTCAAACGAAAGAGCCTTCCTTTATACCAAAACAACAAAAGAAGGCTCTCTGGAAGCAACAAGTTTAAAGGGGTCAAACTTTATTTTAATTTGAAAAAAAAAAATGAAGCTTTGAAGGTGAAAGAGACCCTTGTGAAGATCTCCTCCTCTATGCAGAAGAAACCTTGTTGGATATGGCAACGGCAATGGCAATAATAAGAATTAAGAAAAACTTACGCGCTCTTTCTTTTCTTTAGACTTTAGGGGAAAAAAATTATAAAAAAAAAGGTCTTTTGACGTTACACACATTTTCTACGTTTTCTACCATACAACACAAAACCCAATGACCAATCACAATACGGCAATACCCTTACTTCCATAATAATAAAAATAAAAATTAGTAATATTGTGTTGAAGAAAAAAAGAAGGGGGGGCTGGATTGGGTTTTTTGAGCTATGACACTTGTCCTAGCAAGATCCTTGAGTCTCCGATTTTTTTTGTCAATTTTGGTGGGTACCACTAAAATTGGGTATAACTTACTCGAACCAAAGATTAGTGCCAATTTTTTCGGCTACTAATTTGGAAAAATTGTATTAGAAGAAAGGCTTAAAATTATGTGCCTAATGCTTGTACTACTAGACACTATTTGAGAAAAATAGGTGAAGTTGGTTAGATTATTTGCATTATTGAGTAATAATATTAATAATTCAAAGGGGTAATAAGAGCAGAGTTAATTATTCTAGGAGTTTCCTTCCAGTTCTAGTGTGCTGTAGCAAAGCTGGAAGGTTCCCCAGTTATGAAACCAACTCCCCCAACTGTATTCATTCACCACCTTATCCATTCAATCTTTTGTGTCTTTTTTATTATTATTATTAATTTATTATTATTGAAACTTGGAATCAAATATTCCAGTCCCACCCCTTCCCGAAAATAATAATAATAAAAAAAAATAAAATCCTCATAGAAATGATTGCAACTATTGGGGTGTAACGCGCTTTAATATTGTGGTCGGCACTTGCCACAGAAAAATGTGTAGGGACATACAGATTTATTAGGGGCGGGATTTCATAACTCTGACTCCATTCAAAACTTTCGTTATTATTTCAATAGTGGGCTGAATTCAATAAATCTTTTCATTTATTTATTTATTTTTTTAAACGGGACCAATGCTCAAGCAAAACAAATTAAAGAGTAAAAACTCAATTCGGTTTTTGTCCATTTTAAAGAAGGACAAAGTGATTTTTGTCCAAAAAAAGGATACTTTGATCCTCGATCTTTTTATTTTTAGACAATACGATTCTTTTGTTAAAAAAATTATTTAAATAATAATAAAATTAATTTTGTAGAAGTTTTATTTGTATTTTGTGGAAGTTTTAAACTTTCACAAATTATTAATAAGTTTTTTTTGAAAAATTCCTTCACTAATAGTGGTTAAGTGAAGAAAAACTATCAATGAAAATGATGCCACAAAAAAATAGTAATTGTAATACAAATACTTTTTAAAAGAAAAAAATAACATCGAATAAGAAATAAAAAAAGAATTTTAATATTGATAATATTGGTATTAGTGATGATGACAGTAGAGGAGATAATGATGATGATAAATCAATAAAAATAATAGAAGTAGGAGTCATAATAATGAGAATGAAAAAGATAGTGGTAGCAGTGGTAGTAATTAGCTATATTATTAAAAATAATTTTGTGAATGTCTAAAAGCCTCACAAAATTCAAATAAAATCCCCCACAAAATTAATTGTTATTATTATTTAAATAATTTTTTTAACAAAGAGATCGTATTGTCTCAAAATAAAAAAATTGAAGATCGAAGTGTCCTTTTTTTTTTTACAAAAATTACTTTGTCCTTTATGAAAATGAACAAGAATCAAATTGGGTTGTTTACTCCAAATTAAACTATGAGAATGATAAATCTAATCCGAATGAAAATAAATACGCGTACTAGTTGTTTCTTTTTTTTATTTTAGTTGGATATACCAAGTCTATTTGTTACTATCTAGTATCTAAGAGTATTAGTCTATGTCGTTAAGGTTATTATCTACTTAGGTTTAGCAAGTGTATTTTTATAAGTATTATTGTTGAGTTTATTGGCTCCTTATACTGCAATTCTTGTTCAATAAAATAAAAAATTTTCATAGAAAAATCTAAAAAAAAATTTACAATATTATTTAATTATATTTATTATTTTAAATAACTATTTAAATGATATGAAAGTAATTATTTTTTCAGGATAAAATTAAAAAAATAGATGTTTTTAATTATTTGTGCAAAATTTTTATCTATTGCAAAATTCAACTATGACAGAATTGGGTATCGATTACTTCAGATGAGTTGAATTGAAAAAGATTTAGGTTGAAATCGGTTAATCGCACGTGGTCCAAACTTCGAAAGAGAGAAGACTCGATCATGAGAAAATAAAATATCGATTATGAGATGAGTCGAGTCGAGTCAAGAAGAACCTATGTCGAAATTTTATAAACCGCACGTGACTTTATCTGGATCACTAGTTAAAACGTGAGGGCTTGGAGACTAAGGTAAAAGCAAAAACGTAGGGTGTCCACTTTGAAAAACAAAGTCTTTCACAATCAAGACAAAGTCGTAAATTGTGAAAACTTAAGAGAAAGAAAAAAGTTGGATTGTGGCAAGGAGAGAAGCATTCTGTAATCCACTGTTATTATCTATAAATAGAAGAAATTTAGAAGAGTTAGGGACTTTGATATGAATATTTCACCATCACACAAAATTCTACCAAAAATCAAATCACACTGATGCAACGGAAAATAATAAAGTACAAGTGTATGTGAGTATCTCGAGTTTACTTTTTTTTATTTTTTTATTTTTTTCTTTTTAACTCGTTTCTTTTTATTTATTTGCTTTATATATTTTATTTTTATTTTTAATTAGTATTTTACCGTCTTTCAATATTAATTTTACTTTTTTATCTATTTAACGTTTTTATTCATTTTATATTTTTTATTATAACTTTTTATATTATTTGTCACAATTTAATACAATTGAACATTTTATACATTTTTTGATATATATATTAAATAATTTTTGGATTGAGTCTAATTTTTTTTTTAAAAGAGTCATATTTATTCTTTAAATTGAAATTTTTATTTAAGTTTGATTTGATATCCTATCAAAATTATTAAAAATCAAATGAAGCATTTATATAATTAAAATGCTTATAAATAAGTCTATAATCTGTAGTTGCATTCAAACGGACCACCTTTTGGCATAATTCATGATAAGATCAATAGCAGAAACTAGTTAGATTTTTGTAGTAGATTTCATTTAATGATGAGGCAAGGCTTTATTATTGCTGTTGTTATGTTTGATTTATTGATGTGATTTTTATCTTATTTTTTTGTATTTGGTGCCATTTTTCATTAATGGTTTATGTAATGTATATCTGTTGTTGACAATTGAAAAATGAATGAAGGATTTCGATTACATTAGTTGATATAAAAATACATCTTCATTGAGCAAGTACTATATGCGGATAATATCATATTTTATATTTTCTATAGAATATTCTTAGATAGTTTAGTCTGAGATAAGAAGAAAATTGTAATAAACTAAATTGTTTTAGATTATAAATTGAGTGACAAATAAATTTTTAAATGCACAAATGATCTTTTTTATTTACAACATTGATATTTCTGTTTTTCAATATTTTTGTAGTTAAGAGATTTATAATGTATACATACAAAAAAATTATATTTCTTAATAAAATTATTTTTTTTTTGTTATATATATATGATTTTAAGCTATCATTCATAATATTTTGTATAAAGTCATTAACAGCCAACTAAGTATGTAAATGGGTATGAATAATCTGATTATTCATTTAAAATCGATCCAACATGATTATATTGATTCTGAATCTAATGAATAATCATATACAATCAGACCAAATTCAATTAAATTCGATCTCAATTAGTTCGAGTATTAATTCTGAGATAGCGGAATCTATACCAACCACATTAGTTTAATAATAATTAAAAATTAATAAAATTTTTTAATATATATGTTCTGATAGTTACTTGAAACGTTGATTTGGATCTGAACGTGAGATCCATGTTCTTTTGAGTGGTAGTGGTGTCGAGGTACTGCCGGCCGAGTTGCTCGTGAGGAAGTGGGGGTGGTACCTGCAAGAGACTCTAATGCTTAAGTTAGTAAGGGTTTTAGTCAGGTGTTTAGTAGATTAGAACGTGTCTTATAACTGAGGGATGCCAGTGTATTTATAGTAGAGTTAATCACCACCTTTGTTGGAGTAGTTTCACCTTTGTTGATGGATGATCGTTTTCTTTATCTTAGGAGTCTGTTAAGATCTCCCTTCTAGATGTAGTGGAGAGTGTTAGAAACAAGAGACTAAGAGAGTAATCTGAAAAGTGTATTATTGAGTTGTAATCAAAGGTACAATATACAAGGGGTATTTATAGGTGCTAAATGAATCAAAGTAATAAAGACATAGAATCCTACAATTAATGTACAAATATACTATATAAATATAGACGATACTAATTGATCTAAATTGATTCTAATAATTCTCTAATCTAACAGAGAGATTTGACAATTACTTGTTTGGACAAGTAGGGTTAGACCATTCTGTCGGTGTCCGACCTCTTAAAGAAGTCAGGTATGGAATAGAGGCCGCCTTTTAAGTTTGGGCCTTTCAGAGAATTTTTTTATTTTTTTTCAATTTTATCATTTTTTTATAAATTTTATTTTCAATTGGATACCTAATTACTCGAATCAACCCAATCCAAATTAATCTGTTTGAATTTATTCGAATTTTTTCACAGAAAACCTCAAAATCAAACCAACCTAAATTTATTAAAATTTAATTGGTTCGATTCTTATTTTATCCCAAATTCAAATCAACCCAATCCATAAACACTCTTGCTACTAACAAAATTGGGAAAAAATTTAAATTTTGATTTATTTTTAATAGTTTTAGAATAAAAGACACCATATTTAAGTTTGAAAAAAAATAAAATAGTAAAAACAAAAAATTGAGTAGTTGTTTTTATAAATGTAGTGTAATTATTTTAAAGTAAAATTAAAATAAAATGTTATTAGAGAGAAGCTAAATACAATAATAAATACTAAAGAGCAATGCTAGGGAATCAAAAGGGTATTAGCCAAAAACCAGCCAAATACCTTTGGGTGAATTCAAAATCTCTACGAGTTAATATATATAGATGTTTCTTTTATTAAGTATCAGAATGTTTTTTTTTTTCATATTAAATGAATGTTCTTTTATATATTTTTTGAATTTTTTTGTATTATAAATATGAATGTCTCTATTTTTTAAAAAATTTTATATTTTTTTTAAATTCTATAAATATTTAATTATTTTTGTTAAAATATAATTAGATGTTTCTTTTGTTAAGTATTAGAATGTTTTTTTTTCATATTAAATAAATGTTTTTTTTTATAATTCATGACAATAGTTACATCTTCCTGCAACTCTTCCTCAAGTAGGAAACAAGATATTCGATCAATCAAAACCTTAGTCTGAGCCATTGTTAAAACCAAGTCCGAAAAATTCCTCACAGGTTCTTGGAGGATTCTAAAAGTAGCCAAAGCAGAAAACACACCACCTGCAGTCAACTCTCCACCCAGCAATATGCATGTAGCGAAAGTGACAGCTGAAACAAAAATGGGGGAGCTCCAAAATATGAATGTTATGAAAGCCTGCGAGTACAACGCTTTTCGAAGCCATTTGAACTCGACTCCACACATCTCCTCTAACTTTATTTGATACCTGTCTTCCCAACCTTGCAACTTGAGAATTCTCATGTTCCTTATTCACTCAGATGTTTTTCATATTAAATGTTTTTCGTGAAGGCTGAGTTCGGAGACTCTTACCAGCTCCTTCTTCTTGCTCGGAGCCGCGACAGTCAACGGTGAAGATGGCGGAACAGGAACCAAGGCGCGTGAATCCGCTTCGGGCGTTGCCTCAATCGAAAATAGACTTCGTGTTAAATCAGTTGTCTTGGATGCGCTTGTTGAGAGCGTCGCAGAGAGCATGGAAGTCGCCGGCGCTTCTAGCAGCATTACCGAGAGAGAGAGGGTCTGTGTGTGTGATTGTTAGAGGTGGGTAGATTAATGTGAGAGAGAAGAAGAATGTTTTTATAGGTTTTAATTAGGTTTACTTAATTAGATTTTAAATTTTGAATTTAAAAAATTTAAAATTAATAATTAATATAAATTAATGTGATTTTGTTTAGTTTTTGATTGGTAACCTTTTGTTTACATATACTTTTTCAATACTAAAAGACCAATTCAAACAATAAACGTAACTATAAGCTAAAAGTGGACTACGAGTACTATGGTACTACCCGTAGCCCAAAGAAAAATTCCCTTTTTAATTTTCATTGATTATTAGTGATATATATCATACATGTAAAATGAGGAATTTGATTTAATCACTATTAGAGCGTAGCTTGCACGGGTGAGATAGATAAAAGTTGGGTGGACTGATTCAGTGCTTCACCAAAGCCATGTGATGATTGTGTGGCACATGCTCATTCCGGTTTTATTTTCTATTCTTATAATTTCTTATTCTTATATAATATTAACAATTAACAATTAGTATGTTTTTGGAATAAAACAAACAAAATAGGTGCAAATTGAAGCCGTGGGGGCTGCACACTCTGTCTGCTCTTCCCATATTATTGACCTCAACTATTTGGTGAATCCATTTGTCATCTCTGCCTACCAGAGAAATTATTAAATATTCTGGGAACAAATTACATTATTTTAATATTATGTATCATATGTAGATAATAAATTAACAAGTTGTTGGACGAGTGATTAACAATTTATTTGAGTAAGAAATTAACAATAATTTTAATAGAGTGTTTTTAGAATATTATTTTTAATATCATTTTAATAAAATTTTATTAATTTTATAATTATCTGAATAAAATAATTAAAAATAATATAAAATTTAAAATGAATTGAGATCAAATATTTGAGAATTAATTTATCTTTAATTTTTAAGTAGCTATCATATAATCTCATAAATATTGATACATTGTTTTGTAAAATTCAAAAAATAAAATAAAATAAAAATTAAGATTGGAATTGTTCTAAAAATAAAATAATTCGAACTTTGGAAAGTATACTTGCTCAAAAAGGGGAAAGTGTTCCATCTGTCAAAATTACCAATAACAATGTCTTCCACTACTTTACTTTATATCGCCATAGTTTAGTTCAGCTAAAACAAGGCCTACTTTATATTCTCAAGTTTTGGAATTTTCAAAGGATTTGACTAATTGAGAGGAATAAACAATGCTAATTGCATTTTAAACACCGGAGATACGGTTGGCTTAATCGAAGGAATACCTTTATTTTTATTTTTGGTAGTTAGCTAAGAGGTTCTCTTGGTATATTTTAATTGCAAACCTAGGCTTGTACGCGTTGACTTTGAAATTCAAAGACTCCAAAATCTTCTAGTAATTCTAGGTCACCAATTTTGAAATTTCGTTGGTGCCACTGGTGGACATCAATAACTTCCATTCTGTCACTACAAAGAAATAAAGTGTTTGGCTCATTTTTTTTTGTTACGGAAAAGATACTGGTTAGTGCAATGAAATGGAGAGATTCTAAAAAATTTCACTGGTATGGTGTAAGAAAAAAATGCGAGCTACGTTTTATGTTTGTTTGTTTTTTTTTTTTTCGTGTTTAGCAATTTAAATAAATTCAAGCTGCGTTTTATTATTTTAAAGGTTTTTAATTTTTTTTTATTTTGGTTGAGTCCAAACGCAACCTGCATTTAGTGAGGGCTGTATTTTATTTTTTTTTCGAAATAATAAAACGCAGCTTGCGTTTTTGTTAGTTTGGCAATCTTTTTTTTTAAACAAATAAAACGCAGGTTGCGTTTTTTGTGCGTCAGAAATCTTTTTCAAAAAACCTAAAATATAGGTTGCGTTTGTTAAAAAAATATATATATTTTAAATAAGAGTCCAACTTATAAATACGAAGCAGGATTCATTTAAAATGCTTCATTTCACTTCTACTCCGCCTTTTCTTCTTTCTTGCATATATGTAATAGTTTTGAATTTTTTTTGCAGTTAGTTGTGTCAAAAAAATTGAGTTAGGTGGGGTTGAAGTTGTGGAAGGTATTGCAAATTTGTGAGTATATTATAACGGTGATATTATACCAACACACACGAAGGAGTGACTTTTGTTTGTAAATATCCGTTGTCATTTGCTATACTGTGCACCATGAGTTTTGTGGAGTTGCAAAATGGTCTTTGTGATACATACAAAATCATATTTCAAAAAGGATGAGCAACATTTTATACAGGAATCCTGTACAAGTATTTGGCGGGCTGATACAGTTTCAAATAATGCCAATCACGGACGACGCCAGTATGCAGCAGATGTTCTGTATTTAACAATAAACCCAATTTCACGTGCCGATAATAGAGTTGTATGTTGAGTTCAGACAACAGTCAGGGTTGGGAGCGGTCGACGAGGAGGTCAATGTTGATGGGCTGGGGGATATAGATTGGGAAGAAGATAATAATGACAGTGAAGAGGAGTTCGAAGCCAACTATGAAGTCAATGACGAAAACGATGACGGAGACTTGGCAAGCAATCCTGCGGTGCAAAATGAAGCGGATGCAATTGTAAGCCAGCACCTGTTTGGTGTTCCGTCTTTTATGCAGACTCTAGATCTCGAAGCCATGCGTGCCTCGGAATTTCCTAAGTATGCGAATACAGGTATGTTATGATTATTAATACAAGTTTCCTATAGTGTGTATTTTATTTGCCTTGTCTGACTGATGGTGGTGCGCACGTCGTAGGTGATGGCAACGCTGCGGCAGAAGATAGCAAGTTTAGTGTTGGAATGAAATTTAGTTTGAGAGAGTCGGTGATATCCGCAATCAAAAGCTATACTATCTCTAGAGGAGTTGATTACAATGTATATGAGTCTGAACTGCAGACATTCGATGCGAAATGCAAGGGTTATGGTGTAGGGTGCGATTGGCTTATCCGAGCTATCTTGATTCGAAAGAAAGAATGGCAAGCACACGTGCACCATGGGCACGATTTCACAAGATCATGCCAAGTTGGACTCAGACATAATTGCAGAGGCCATTAGGCCATTGGTCGAAGTAGACCCGTCGATAAAGGTGAAGTTTGCTATTGCAGAAGTTCAATCCATGTTCAACTACACTATAAGTTACCGCAAGGCTTGATTAGCAAAGCAAAAAGCTATCACAAAGGTTTTTGGTGATTGGAAAGTTTCTTACCAGACTTTGCCAGTATGGTTGAAAGCAATGACTGTGAAGATGCCAAGGTCTTGTGTTCAAATTAAAACGCTCCTCGTTTACCGTGAGAGTGAGGAGGTTCAAGGTGTAAGAGTTCTGCACCGCATTTTTTGGAGCTTTTATCCGTGTATTGTAGCATTCAGACACTACAAGCCACTAGTGCAGGTTGATGGCACGCACCTATACAGAAAATATAAAGGTGCACTTCTGGTAGCGGTTGCACAAGATGGGAACCAAAACATTGTTCCTATTGCATTTGCGATAGTCGAGGGCGAGACGGCAGACACATGGGAGTTTTTCCTAACCAATTTGCGAAGATATGTTGTTACCATTGATGGTGTGGGTATTATTTCTGACCGTCATACCTCCATCAATGCTGCAATAGCTCGCAGTAACGGTGCATGGTCATTGGTCACCACCAAAAGCGTGGCACATGTACTGCATCAGGCACATCGGGTCCAACTTCTTAAGGAGGTTCAAGGCTCCATATTTGCATAAATTCGTGGTGAACACAGGTATTTCAAATCGCTGTTATGGGTATTATTTCAACCCGTTACTTGAATGAGATGGATTCGTGGGATATGCGTGGTCCTCGCCGGTGCACTATATGTGGACGTCAGGGACATAGCCGCAGCCGATGTCCTCAGCGCGCAGGTCCAAGCTCCGCTGGAGGTCATTAGTGGTTAAGCTTTTCAATGTAACTTTGTTATGACGTACTTCACAATTATATGTTACTTTTTATGTAACCTCATCATTTATTTTAACCTAGTTAACAATTTATAATAAATAAAGTTTTTGACCTCGTTATGTAACTTTTTAATAAATAAACATTTCGTTCCAAAAGTAAAACATGATAATCTCAAACAGAGTTATACGAGAACAAAGCTAAATATGTAATAATAATAATAATACTGAACAACATCATGTAAATATAAGATACGACACTAAATACAACTCTGAATACTGAATACAAGATCAACTGTAATAGCCTACTTTCTCGATGCCTTCTTCGAATACAAGGATATGGTGTATTTGTCCGGAGGCGCAGTCTGTGTCTGTAAGTTATACGGATGACCCTGAGACACACCGGCATCCAGCCCACTGCCAACGTCAGGACCACCAAAATCTGTCATGCTCGCACCACCAGTGTCATACAAACCAGAACCACTCATCCCTGGAGCACTCGCTCCACCAAGATCATACCAGTGTTGCAAGTCATATCCCAAATCTCCCCCTTCCTGTTGCGGGTACTCATTCAAATCAAACAACTGGGAGCGTGGTGGTGCGGAATGACCAAAACCAAACCAAACCCTTCCAAACTCCAATTCTCATTAAAATCCACACTCTATGTCATATTGCACTAAGCTTACCATATATTCCTTCACCTTTCTTCATCCTCAATCTCAACATTAACATATCATATATAATCAAACATCATCAACGTTTTTCCAACTACCTTACCAATCAATAAACATCAATATCATATTTATCAACACATTTTACTCTTCAACTTCACAATGCCTTCATCCTCATCATATCATTATCAATCATCAAAATCAAACTCAAAAATCATCATTTCATCATACATCATCATACAATAGCATCCGACAACTCGTCAACCATTCAAATCCAATCCTATCCTATGGGTCACTAGCCTAAGTGTCCATAAATATTATATACTACATAGAGAAAACCGAAACCATACCTTGGCCGATTCTCAATGTGTCCAAAACTCAAAATTGAGCACCAAATGAGCTTTCCAACCACAATCCAAGCTTCCAACAATTACCAACAAGCTCCAAACTCACAACAATCAAACTATATATGCATAAACCATCATAAATCAACCTAGGGCTCATCATAAACAAAATTTCATAAAAGTTCAAAGTCTCTTACCTTTTCCAACAGATTTGGATGTCAAAACCGAATGCTAAGCAAGGATTAGAGCGAACCTAAACACCCAAAATCACAAAAACTCACTTAGTTCAAAACCCTAAAAACACAAAATTTTAAGGAGAGGAACTGCGAAGATTTCGAGCTTTCCTTACCAGTTTCTTATATGGGTTTTGTAGAGCTCTTCACAAGGAACGCGTAGCCGCAAACGGTGCGGTGATCGGAGCTCTTTAGCTCAAGATATGAGCTTGAGAAGATGATGATGAATAGTGTTTTCTTCTTCCTCTTCCTCTTCTCTCAATTTCTGATGGGTGTGTGCATTTAAGTGTTGTATGTTAAGTTGGGTTCACTTAAGGAACCCTTTTATATGTTGGGCCCGGTCCAACCCGTTAGCGTTTTTAGCCCGTTTGGCCCAACTTTGGGCCAAACCTTTAAAATTTACGTCCGATTTTCTATTTCTAATATTTTTCTAAGGTTCTTGACTATTTCCACTTTTTCTCGTGCTGTTTTGGGCAGACTTGAACCGGGTCAACCGGTTCAATTGCCGATTTGTGATTTTTCACGGTTTTTCGCACTTAGAAGGACCCACTGAGTCCAAAAATCACCTTTAAATCCTCAAATTCTCTATCTAAATTTTCGGAATCTAATTTGGGCAATATAATCACTTAATTAACCGGTTGATTAGTTACAGTTCTTACATTTTTTCCACCAAATAAGAAATTTTGCCCTCAAAATTTGAATTACCTGAGAATAGATCGGGGTAATCCTTTCGCATCTCGAACTTTGATTCCCAAGTATGCTCTTCAACTCCTGCTCGCTCCCAAGCAACTTTAACCAACTGAACTTCCTTTCTTCGCAACTTCTTCACACTAGCGTCGTCAATTCTTACTGGTGTCACTCGGAAAGTCAAGTTCTCTCTTAACTCGACCGATTCAGGCTCCAACACATGAGCCGCATCCGACGTGTACTTTCGAAGTTGTGACACATGGAATACGTCATGCAGATTAGACAGATGAGGTGGCAAGGCAACTTGATATGCCACCGACCCGAACCGCCTTAGGATCTCAAACGGTCCTATATACTTCAGATTCAACTTCTTGGTCTTGATTGCTCTTCCAATTCCAGTTGTCGGTGTAACCCGTAGAAATACATGTTCTCCCACTTTAAACTCTACTGGTTTCCTTCTCTGGTCTGCATAACTCTTCTGTCGACTCTGAGCAGTTAACATCCTCGCGCAAATTTTCTTAATGTCCTCAGTAGTCTTTGCTACTAAATCTGGACCCAAAACACTTGCTTCACCAGATTCATACCAACAGAGTGGAGACTGGCACATCCGTCTATACAAGGCCTCATACGGAGCCATCCCAATGCTCACATGAAAGCTATTGTTATACGCGAACTCTACTAATGGCATGTAACGATCCCAACTTCCAGGTTGATCCAATACACATGCTCTCAGCATATCTTCCAGCGTCTGAATAGTCCTTTCCGACTGTCCATCAGTTTGCAGATGATATGCGGTACTGAGACATAGCTTTGTACCGAAAGCTTTTTGGAAAGCTCCCCAAAACCTTGATGTGAATCAGGGATCACGGTCCGACACTATGCTCGACAGCACACCAATGAGCGAATTTGGTTAAACGGTTCACGATCACCCAAACTGCATCAAATCCCGACCTAGTCCTCGGTAAACCAGTCACAAAATCCATCGCGATTCCTTCCCACTTCCACTGAGGAATTTCAAGTGGCTGTAGCATTCCTGACGACTTCTGATGTTCTATCTTCACCTTCTGACACGTCGGGCACTTGGATACCACTGTAGCTATATCATCCTTCATTCCCGGCCACTAGAACATCTTCTTTAAGTCATAATACATTTTCATACTCTCGGGATGAATAGAAAACCCACTGTTATGAGCTTCCGACAACAAGTCTTGTTTCAAACTCTCGACATCTGGTATGCAAATTCTCCCCTTATATCTCCACAACCCTCCATCATCCTTGGTAAATTCTCCAAGTCTCTTCTCACCAACTGGCTGAAACAATCGCTGAAGCTTTTGCTCATCTTGCTGAGCCCTTTGGATCTCCGTCTTAAACGTACATGAAATTTGCAACTGATTTAAATAAGCTCTTCCGGCAACTTCACCAATATCTAACTTAAGATCCACAAACTTGTCCACTAACTCCTCTTCCTTAGGTCTCATCCAAGCAATTGTCAAGGATTTCTGACTCAAAGCGTCTACTACCACATTTGCCTTTCCAGGATGATAACTTAGTTCAAAGTCATAATCTTTAAGCAACTCCATCCACCTTCTCTAACGCATATTTAGCTCTTTCTAATCAAAGATGTACTTGAGACTCTTATGATTAGAAAAGACGCTAAACCTCACTCCGTACAAGTGGTGCATCTAAATCTTCAATGCAAACACAATTGCCACTAACTCCAAGTCATGAGTTGGGTAATTCACCTTATGCAGTCTTAGCTGACGTGATGCGCAAGCCACCATGTTATAGTGTTGCATCAACATGCAACCTAATCCTTTCAAAAAAGCGTCGCAAAATACTTCATACGGTTCTTGCAGAACTGGCAAGATTAAAACAGGTGCTGAAGTTAACTTCTACTTCAAAGTTTGAAAGCTTTCTTCACAGTCCGTCGTCCACACAAGTAGTACTTCCTTCCTTGTCAACTTGGTCATCGGTAGTGCAATCCGGAAAATCCTTCAATGAATCTCTGGTAATATCCTGCTAAGCCCAAGAAGCTCCTAACTTCTATTACCGTCATCGGTCTTTCCCATTCCATCACCGCTTCTACTTTCGAAGGATCTATGGCTATTCCTCCTTTGCTCACTACATGACCTAAGAACTTCACTTTCTCCTTCCAAAACTCACACTTCGACAACTTAGCATACAACTTTCACTCCTTTAGGATTTGCAACACAATCCTTAAGTGTTCCTCATGCTCCTCTGCCATCTTAGAATAGACTAAGATGTCGTCTATGAATACCTCCACGAATTTGTCCAAAAAGGGACGAAAGACTCTGTTCATGTAATCCAGGAAAACAGCATGTGCATTCGTTAACCCGAAGGACATTACCACAAACTCGTAGTGTCCATAGCACGTCCTAAATGCAATCTTAGGGATATCATCCTCCTTCACCCTTATCTGATAGTAACCGGATCTCAAATCGATCTTGGAAAATACTCTGGCCCCTTGTAAAACCCGGTTAATTAACGGCTAATTAACCTATAAATGAGAATTTATTTTGGAAAGCCTAAAATGTGATTTTTATGGCTAAATATGATAGAGGAGATTGAGACGAGAATTTTGGTACCAATTTCATAGAATTCGGACCAAGATTGGACCGAACGGGCCAAACCGGGCCAATTGGACGAAGAACACTCTCTCAAGTTCTCTCCCTTGGTTGATCTTCAAACCACCATAACTTTTGATCTAGAGCTCCGATTGCCGCTCCGTTTGCGGCCACGCGTTCACCGCAGAGAGCTCTACAAAACCCATACAACCAATCTTGAGGTAAGTCACGTGTTGCTTTTCGAAATCTCAGCCCTTATTTTCGAGTTCCATGGGTGAAATGTTGAGGTTTTGGGTTCTTTGATGTTATAGGACCTAACTCTCTTGAAGGAGAAGGTTAATCTTGTCTCCTTGGACCTTGGGTGTGGTAAGGTTCCTAGCCCTAGTGTATTTTGTTGTTTTATGATGTTTGGGTTTTGAGATGTTGTGTATGGGTATGATGGTTGTGGCTTAGGTTGTGTATGTGTGGATTTTTGAGCTTGATTGGTGATTTTGAAAAGCTTGGAGAGGGTTTGGTGGTGAAAAATCTGTTCTTGGAGGTATTGATGCCTTGAGAGCTTGTGGATAAGTGGTTTGGAAGTGCTCCGGTTGAGCTTGGGAAATCGGCTAAGGTATGGTTTCGGTTTCCCGTATCTAATATGTAATGTGGTAGGAAATACTTAGGCTAGAGGCCCTAAGATAGGCATTGAAATGTTGATGTTGTTGAATGATTGAGATATATGATGTGATCATATATGTGACGATGATTAATGATGCCTTGATGGTATGATGTATGAGAAATATGCATGTTGTGATATATGCTTGATGATTGGTTATGGTTGAATTGTGGGTTGGACCATGTTGATGGTGAGTATGATTTTAATTGTGCACAATGATGATTTATTGGAATTGGTGTTGTTGAGAATTGGCATGAGTAAGAGTATATGATATGTCAATAAGTTTGAGTTTGAGCCACTTGGGTGAAGTGGGTTAGAATGATGAGATAGTGATTTGTAAAATGCGGTATAGTCTCAATGTGTGAGTGGAGGAGGCTTGATGTTGAATTTGACATATATTGATTGATTTCAAAGGAAAGGGATGAAAATGACATGTTTTGATTGATTTTGAAAAGAGTTGGAAATGGCTTGTTTTGAAAATGGCACTTTGTGATTTTTATGAAAAACATGGTTTTTGGGCATACTTTGGCGGGACATAACTTGGAATACGGATCTCTGTTTTGTACCAAATCTTTTTAGAAATGAAATTGGATCCGGGATGTCCGTGTCGTTCGAAGAACGGGTGAAAACGATTTAAAATGAGAAAGTTATGTCCGTTGGAAGATTGGGGTTTAAATTGG
>NC_029776.3:21986732-22015494 GCF_000817695.3 Arachis duranensis
GCGTGATGTGCGCGGGCGCGCCGATTGTGCTGCACCCAATGCCCAGCCATTTTCCAGAGAGTCATGCCAGAACTGTGCCAGTGTTGTGCCTGGGGCACGAGAACACCCACGCGTACGCGTGGTTGACGCTTACGCGTCGATTGGCAAATGTTTAATCCACGCGTTAGCGTGCATGACGCTTGCGTGTCGATGAAGTTTTGAGGCCATTCCCGCGTGCGCGTAGTGTGCGCGTACGCGTGGCCCTGTTTTCATCCCAAAGTTGATTTTTGAGTTTTAAAAGCCAAATTTCATACTTCTAAACCTCCGATCTCACCACTTATATCTTAAACATTATGATAAGCCTAGCTATGAGAGAAGGAGCTAGTGGATATGGTAACTTGCGAGTGAAGCAAGGGAAAATGAATAATCAATGAGGATCATTGATGATTATGTGAGATGTGGAGGATGGTGGTGGAAGTGCTTGTTATGCCATTGGCCGAAGGGCCGTAATTATTTATGAATTGGCTGGTTCTGGATTGAACCGTGAGCCGGAATAGCTGTGTATGCTATGGATATTGGCTGGTTATGGATTTAACCGTGAGCCAGATAGCTGATATGGATGTTGATCCATGGATGAGAATTCATGCATGTTTATGCTGAATTATTGATGATTGTGATTTGCACTTCCACTATCGGAGATACGAGTTTCCCTGGGTAGTAGCAGTGGTTAGCCACCACGTGCTCCAGGTTAAGACTCGAAGCTCTTTTTACCCTATGTCATAAGTGTGGCCGGGCACTGTGAAAGACCCGGATGAGCTCGCCCCCGTAAATATTCACCAGTGAAGGTGATGGATATAGCCCCGTATATATTCACCAGTGAGGGTGATGGATATAGATCATGATTATGATCAAGTTTATGACGAGTATAACTCGAGTTGGGGATGCATGACAGAGGAACAGTCCAATGGTTAGCGACCAGGACTTGTCGGGTTGGCTATATAACCGACAAGATGATATCATCAGCCACTAGGGACAGGCATTCATCATATGCATACTATGTGAATTGTTTGAGATTGCCTATTTGACTGCATATTACTTGCTAATTGTCTAAATGCCTTAACTGCTCCTATTTGTTTATTCCTTGCTTGATATAACTGTGTTTGCTATTTATTATTATGTATTATATATGTGGAAGCTGTTACCATGTTGGGGACCTCTGGTTCTCACCCATGCGGATTTTGTGGTTTTCAGATGCAGGACGTGAGGTGTCCCGCTGATGCATGCTGGAGACTTCTAGATTTGCAAAGATCCTTTGTTCTCGGGGCTATGTTTTGGTTTATATATTTTGCTTAGATACTTTTATCTCCATTAAATAATACAAACTGTGATGACTCCTCTTATGGGAGAATTTTGGAGAATAGGATTTATGTATTTGTGTCCCTTTGGGTTTCCTTTGGGGTTTTCCCTATTTTATCATATGTATATATTGTTATGCTCGGACCGGTTATCTTCGCAGCCGGATTTTGAGTCTTGATATTCCTGTTTTTGACTCTCCTTTGTATATATATAATCACGCGTTGGTTATCCTTGTTCGTTACGTTATCGATCGGAGTGTTGCGCTTTCGAGTTGCGGTTTTTGTTTACCCCTTTTTTCTACAAAGGCTCCTAGCTATAACCAATCATTCATACTACTATACGTACTAAATTTTTATTTTAGAGGTCGTAATACCTTGCCATCTCTGAATTATGACTTAAGCATAAGACTCTGTATGGTAGGGTGTTACACCCCTTGCAACTAATCCATCAAGTCATCTATCCTTGGTAGCAGGTACTTGTTCTTCACTGTCACTTTGTTTAACTGTCGGTAATCCACACACAGTAGCATTCCTCCATCCTTCTTTTTCACCAATAGAATTGGTGCTCCCCACAGTGATACACTCGGTTGAATGAACCTCTTGTTCAGAAGCTCTTCTAACTGAGTCTTTAATTCTGCCAGCTCTATCGGAGCCATCCTATAAGGCACAATTGACACTGGTCCGGCTTCCGACACCAATTCAATCACAAATTCAATTTCCATTTGAGGTGAGAATTCAGGGATATCTTTCGGGAACACCTCCGAAAAGTCTCCAACCACCGGGATCTTATCTAAGTCCTGGGTATCGCCCGAAGCATTAGCAGTTAACAAGATGTAACCCTGACACTCCTCCCCACCATAGTGCACCCTTACAAAGTTCAGGTAGTAACCTTCAGCTATCACTACCCCATTCCCTCCTTCTGACATAAACCGAATTGTCCGTTCAAAGTAATCCAACAAAACCCGATTATTTGACAACCAATCAAATCCCAAAATCATCTCCAATCCAACCATTGGTAAACAGATCAAATCATGCTCAAAGTCTCTATCCTCAAGTTTGAATCCTACTTGCCTACAACCTTACCTGGTCATAACTGTCTGATGCGAAGTATGCACATGCAGATTAAAAGGTAACTCTAACACTTTCAAGCCTAATTCCTCAACTTTAGCAAATGAAGTAAACGAATGCGAAGCTCCAGTATCATACAATGCAATGCAATTAATGTTTTATCACCAATAAGACATATACCTCTTATCAAAGGATCCGCCTTGGAAGCATCCTTGGCGTTCACAGCAAAGACTCTACCTTGATGCTGATCTTGACCCGCATTTTGATTCTTCCCATGAGTTCAATCCCTCGCAATGTAGCCAGGCAACCCACAATTGAAGCAACCACCTAAACAAATCTTGCATGAGTCATAAGGGTGAAAATGCCCACAACGCACACAACTCAAATTCGGAGAAATCTTACTCTGATTTCCTCTCCCCTTAGCATACTGAAACTAATTCTGATTGTTCTTTCTGAAGCATCCCTGACCTTGAGGCGCATATCCTCCTCTCTTGAAACTTTGACCTCTAGGATGGAAATACTTTCCACGTCCCTTACTAGTATTCCCTCCATGAGTCTCCTTGGACGCCGCCCATGTCTTAGCATACTCCTCAACTACCCTTGCTTTGTTCACCAAGTCAGAAAAAGTACGAATCTCTAATGGAGCCACGACAGTCATAATGTTGTTCTTCAACCACCTTTGGTATTTGATACACTTCCAGCTCTTGTAGGACTCCGGGGCTCCCTGACATTCCCTAGAAAACCTACAAAGCTCCTCAAACTTGTTGGTGTAATCTGCCACCAACATGGAACCTTGCTTCAACTGCATCAGTTCCATCTCCTTCGCTTCCCTTGCAGACTCAGGGAAGTATTTCTTATAAAAGGCCGTTTGAAACACATCCCACGGAACATCAGCGTTCTGTAGCTATAGCAAGCGACACTCTACTTGCCACCAGGGCTGGGCCTCTCCCGCAAGCTGATAAGCAGCAAACTCTACATACTGATTGTTTGGAACATGCTGCGCCCATAAAGCACGCTCCATGGCCTGGAACCAGTTGTTCGCTTTAGTAGGATTAGTTGATCCTCAAAAAATTGGCAGATGAACCTTGAGGAACGTCGCCAAGGTCATCAAAACTCCACCGGTGTTATCGCCGTTTCCATTGCCATTTCCAGCCGGTTGGCCTAACCTCTGCATAACTTGTAGAGTCGCAGCAGCATTAGCCTCCATGGTATTAGCGAGATTCGCGATTGCCACCATAAATTCAGCATGATTGACAGCTGGTTGCTCATTCATGCTCGTCCGCGAGTGGCCATATAGGGTTCCTGTCTACACTAAACAGTCGATATCAAGGTGATCAGTCTCAATACCAAAAGTCTAGTGCTTCAATTATCCCAAACATGCACTCACAAACAAGCATTCTATGCAATATCAATTAGATAACCTAATAGCATCAAAGAAAAGACACATATAGTATGTAATGAAGCACAATCGGTCCATCCCTCAGTCTCACAATGACGAACTGCTCTGATACCACTAAATGTAAAGTAAAGTAAAGGTTAATAAGAGATTATGACAATTCTAAACTCATACATATAATATATATACATATATATAGAAAGAATAGTATAATCTAGAAGCCCGATAAATAATATAGCTCAAAAACAGGATTAAAAAGAAAAAAACGTACTAACAAAGTTTCAAGATTAAAGCACAATATACAGATGTAATATAACAATAGATAATAGTATAATAGCATAGGAATATAGTCACGGCTCGTAGAGTTTAAGCCGGCTAGCTATATACAGACCAACAGAACCAGACAGTCAAAACAGCTTATACAAATTTTGTTCTCTCATATACAAGCCTCTAGGCAAAGCAAAATACAAAAGTGAGAGACATATATATAATAAATCAAAAAGACTCCAAAAAGTATTCAGATTCTTCGCTCCTGTCACCAATAAAATAACTCACCGTGGTAGGTTGCGACCTGCATCTGAAAACAACAACAGAAATATGGTATGAGAATCGGAGGTTCTCAGTATGGTAACAGTGCCCAGTGAAGTAGGATATAAGACTCCGGGATGCCAAAGGCAATCCTAGACTCCATATCCATCACAAGATTCAAACTTAAAGCATTTTAAAACAAATAAGTATACTCATATAAATCTTAACATAACTAAACAGGGTACTTTATCTTGAGGGATTTCTAATCTAATTAAACACCGCTGTCCCACATCCTTCTCCAACCTATCCTCCGTGCGATCCCATTGCGATCGCCTTCCGAATATTCTTAATCCCAGTAGAAAATCACAATTAATTACAATGCAAGTAAATCACAAGTAAAAACATATAAGACAAGTAGATCAAGTAAGCAATTAGGCATGTTAATCAATTAGGCATATAATTACAAGTCGGCAAAGCATACAAACAGATAGAAAATGCACATGATGAATGCCTGTCCTACTGGCTGTGATATCACATTGTCGGTTCAACTGCCAACCCGACTCATCTCCATGGAGATGTTGCCCTTCGGAATCATTATATGGGAAACCCCGAGATATAGTGCTCGGATCACTATCCAGGGTTTTGCGCCTGTACGCTCTATAGATCCGAAGGGATGCGAGTGGGATACTATTGCCACGGACCTCACATCAAAGTACAAGCGGGATTAACCACCGTCCTTATGCCGCCGCCGCTACCTCGACAGGCGGGATTAACCACCGTCCCTGCCGGACGCATAGCGTATCATCATCTCAGTATAAATCAATGCTTCAGTGGTTTTTAGAAAATATTTTCAATATCACATGGATCCATCATTTCATTTAGAGTCCTTGACTCATCTCAACCATTGTTAATTCATATTTCCATTCATCTTCTCACTTTGCCAACTTATCCGCAGTACACTAGAAACCTAAGCCTCCATTTTCTAAATTCTCCAAATAATAACATCTAAAACCCTTAAATCTTTTCCCATTTTCCAAGTATACAAAAATAGTCCCAAGAGTCTTAAAATGGTGTTAGAGAAGCTTACAACCTTTTTGGAAAGGTAGAATAGTTGAAAACAAAGCAAAATTTGAGAAACATGGCGTGTGCGTCCGCACAGGGGTGTGCGTGCATACGCCCAGGAAGATTTTTAAAAGTGTGCGGATGCACAGGAGTGTGCGTACGCACAGGTGTCAAAGTTTACAAAAATCTGTCCACTCCACAACCTGTGACAGCGCCCCCAATAGACTGGCCTCCCCAACGTGTGTGTGCGCACAGGTTGCAATTTTACATTGGTGTGTGCGCACACAAGCTGTGCTAGCACTGCAAGCAGATTGCCTGCCTCTGTGTGTGTGTCTACACAGGTCTGTGCGTGCACACAGGTCAAGATTTTCACAGAAGTGTGCGTGCGCACCAGGCTATGCGTGCGCACATACCAGAAAACACAAAATTCTGTAATTTTGCAAAATTTCAAATTTTCAACACCAACTTTTAATGATCATAACTTTCTCTACAAAATTTCAAATTTCACAAACTTTATATCGATTTAAAGGGTTTTCAAAGATCTTTAATTTTTGAGAAGTTTTATCAGATTTTGAAAACTGAGATAAAAGTTATGATCAGACAAAGTTCACCAAAACCAACTTTTACCCAATATCACAATTTCCTCAATTCCTTTATAAACACCACCAAAACCAAACCAAACCCTTCCAAACTCCAATTCTCATCAAAATCCACACTCTATGTCATATTGCCCCAAGCTTACCACATATTCCTTCACCTTTCCTCATCCTCAATCTCAACATTAACATATCATATATAATCAAACCTCATCAACGTTTTTCCAACTACCTTACCAATCAATCAACACCAATATCATATTTATTAACACATTTTACTCTTCAACTTCACAATGCCTTCATCCTCATCATATTATTGTCAATCATTAAAATCAAACTCAAAAATCATCATTTCATCATACATCATCATACAATAACATCCGACAACTCGTCATCCATTCAAATCCAATCCTATCCTATGGGTCACTAGTCTAAGTATCCATAAATATTATATACTACATAGAAGAAACCAAAACCATACCTTGGCCGATTCTCAATATGTCCAAAACTCAAAATTAAGCACCAAATGAGCTTTCCAACCACAATCCAAGCTTCCAACAATCACCAATAAGCTCCAAACTTAGAACAATCAAATTTTATATCCATAAACCATCACAAATCAACCTAGGGCTCATCATAAAAAAAATTTCATAAGAGTTCAAAGTCTCTTACCTTTTCCAATAGATTTTGATGTCAAAACTCAATGCTAAGCAAGGATTAGAGCGAACCTAAACACCCAAAATCACAAAAATTCACTTAGTTCAAAACCCTAAAAACCCAAAATTTTAAGGAGAGGAACTGGGAAGATTTCGAGCTTTTCTTACCAGTTTCTTATATGGGTTTTGTAGAGCTCTTCACAAGGAATGCGTAGCCACAAATGATGCGACGATCGGAGCTCTGTAGCTCAAGATATGAGCTTGAGAAGATGATGATGAATAGTGTTTTCTTCTTCCTCTTCCTCTTCTCTCAATTTCTGATGGGTGTGTTAACAAAGTGTTGTGTGTTGAGTTGGGTTCACTTAATGAACCCTTTTATATGTTGGGCTTGGGCTCAACTTGCGCCCGGCCTAACCCGTTAGCATTTTTAGCCCGTTTGACCCAATTTCAGGCCAAACCTTTAAAATTTATGCCCAATTTTTTATTTCTAATATTTTTCTAAGGTTCTTGACTGTTTTCACTTTTTCTCGTGCGGTTCCGGGCAAACTTGAATCGGTTCAACTGCTGGTTCGCAGTTTTTCATGATTTTTCACAGAAAATATATTTTCTGACTCAAAATGACCCACTGAGTCCAAAAATCAGCTTTAAATCCTCAATTTCTCTCTCTAACTTTTCAGAATTTAATTTGAGCAATATAATCACTTAATTAACCGGTTGATTAGTTGCGGTTCTTACAGAACCCACCAAATACAGATATAGGATATCTGTACAGAATACACGACATTCTCCTAGATATTTGAGAATCCATCTTCTCACAAATCACACCTTTTAATTCTTCAAATGACAGTGTGAATAGAATATCTAATAGATTTTCACACACAAATTTCACTTTTTGAGATATTTGTAATAAAATTTGGCCATGATAATACACTTTTAATCTCACTCTATCATCCATGATAATAGAGAAGAATAGAAAGACAGAGGCGAGCT
Source organism: Arachis duranensis (assembly GCF_000817695.3). NCBI lineage: Eukaryota > Viridiplantae > Streptophyta > Magnoliopsida > Fabales > Fabaceae > Arachis > Arachis duranensis. The sequence goes on from NC_029776.3 coordinate 21,994,363, forward strand.
TCAAAGATTTTAAGAGTGTGAGAAGAAGAAGATGAAGTGGGTTGCTCGGTTTTGGGTTGGTTATATATGAAACTGAAATCGGACCGTCCGACCGCTTTCTTGATGGTTCAAATTTTTTTGAACACTTAAATCACACAGTCCGATTAGTGAAACAGCCCGCCAAAAAAATTGTCTGCCAGAAATCGGTGGATCCGATTTCGTTGTCCAGCAAAAATTTTGTCCTGCAGCGTTAAAATCGGTTGGTTCGATTTCTTTGGACAAACAAAATTTCACTCTCCATACATGAAATCAGTGGGTCTAGTTTCTTTGCAATCAGATATACATCCACCACAAATTGAACAGTCCGATTTGTGTCCTCTTTCACCTACAAGAAATCGGACCCTCTGATTTTTTTCCGTCAGCTATCCGCCGTCACAATAGTGTAAAACTCCCATAAGTTTCATAATCCGGTATTACACTAAATTAGACGTCATATGCAAAAAAAATTAGCCGAAACATAATTAAAAAATCACTCATTCTTTTACAATATAAAAAATTTGAGAAACTTCTTTTAATAGTCGAAAGTTTTTGTTTCTGACAAAAAAAAATTGGATATGAAATTTTTTTTAGTATTATTCTCGACGATAAAGATATGTAATATTAAACAATGAGGTAGTGGATTCACTTTTCTTGCAGTGTGCGAAATATTTTTTTTAATTAACCAAAAAACATCTTGCTAAAAATTTTTTTAAAATTAACCAAAAGTTTTTTTTCTTTTTTTTTTAATTTATAAAATAGAAACTTGCTAATAGAAGAATGGTTTTCTCTTTTCTTAGTTTAATTTTAGAAAATCATATCATGCAAAGCGAGAAGAGTTTTGGTTTTATTTTTTAAATAAAAAGAATAATTCGAAGAAATTAATATGACATTTCAGACATTTGTATAGTGCAAATAATTCACTTTATCAATTAAAAATATTTTAAAAATGACTTAATATAATATTCAATTCACTAGATGATAATTTTATTTTCTACGTAAAAATACAATTTTACTTTTTTATCAACAGAAGAATTTCACTTAGTGGAACGGATGCGGAAATTGAAACTAATTAAGATATTCGCTCTCATGCTCAGATGTATAACAGCACTAATAAATTATCTATCTCTTTCGTATCATAATGTGAGTCTCGCAACAAAAACTTATATAAATTTGTATATATAATTAACTAGTATATAATTAAATATACAATTAACGTATATTACCATACATATTTATATATTTAAATTATACATGTACAATAATTAATATGTATTCCATTATTGTTATTATTAATTATATATATTATTAATAATTAACTTTTGTAACACTTTATTTATTAATAATATAATACTATATTTATTATATACGTATCAAAAATTTTAACAATATATTTAGCCAAACCATATTAATATAAATATATTTTATTAACATAAATATATAAAATACTCTAATGTTAATATATGTAATAATTTTTTCTCTCACACACACATATATTACCTGCTAATGTTAATATTTAGGATATATATATTTAAAAAATTATTCTAATAATATATACGATTTCATACTTAATATAACCTATTAACATTAACATATAAAAACAGTAAAAAATTCTCAAACTTATTAAAAATAAAATACAAATATATCATTATTTACATAAATATAAATAATTTAACAAAATAATAACTTACATATTGATAATTACTTAAATATGCAATAATATATGTTTTTCTCTAAAAAATTAATCTTGTACTATTTTTTTCACTAAAAACACATTTCAAAAACTAATGACTTCACACACCTTTAATATTATCACAAATAAAATATATATTACTCGTATTATATCATTTTTATTTTCACAATTAAAACTCTCATCATATTACTACACTTTTACAGTACTGCATTACTACACTCTTAATATTAAAACTCATATTTATGTGAATAAAGAATGTTTGTTGCGAGAAAAATAAGAAAAAAGGTGGGATTTATATATACACAGCACGCATTGTCATGACATACACGTGTCTCCGTCAAACTCTTCTTGCAGGTTATGGGAAGCTTGGAGATCAGAAGTAGCAGAATCCCAATTGGTCCCACGACACGTGTCATAATGCCAGCGTTAGGTGCTCATTGTCGTCTGCGAGAAGTTGTGCGCACCCATGCACACGTTCATCTCACCTAGGGGGTGGCAATGGAACGGGTAGTGGCAGATTTTCGCCCTACTTGATTCCAGTCCGTCATACAATAATTCGTAGGGAATCTACTTCACTTCTATTTGTGGATAGTAAAAAGTTGAACTCTAACTCATTTTCATATTTATTAAAATTTAATAAATAAAATTAAATGTTAAAATTTATATAACCATAATCACATAAACAACATAAATTAAAATAACAATTTAAATATGATACAATATTATTAATAATTTTATTAATTATTTTATACATATTATATCAAGACAGATATGGAGTGGGTACTTATCTGCTCTGAACGAATATAAGTGGGGTGGGTACTTATAAGTTTAAATAGTATTGCCATCTCTAATGTTATTATTGTTTCACTTATATGCACAATGTCAATAATAAACCAATATATAAATAATTCCAGTGTTTTTTCATGTTTTATTTCTAGTTTCATATATATTTTCTCTTTCTTGTTTACTTTTTATTTTCTTTGACGTCACTTAAGGACGGATTTATTCATTGGGGGAGTGGGGATATTGCCCCGAGCGAAATTTCAAAAATTCCTTAGTAGTTCTTTATGAAATGTCTTAATTGCCCCCACTATAAAATTAATTTTGACGCCATCCCAATCAAATCTCTAACCTTTTTTTGCTCCCCTAATTTTCTTCATTGCTCTAGCCTCCGCAGTCTGTCTTCCTGTCTCCAGAGACCAGAGCCATTGCTGGCTTGCTGCCACTCCGAGTCTCAACCAGTGTCACGGCTCTCTCCCTGCTGACGTCTTCGCCCTCTGGTCTCCAGAGTCACTGCCGCATCTCCGTCAGTGTCATTGGCTCACTAGCTCTGTAAATTTTTTCTTGCATCGCCGCGATTCTCTCGCTGTCCCACGTGGCTCCGTCGGTTTCTCCTTGTATCGTCGCGCCGCACCGCGTCTGGTGGAGTGGTGGTTCTGCCTTCTTCTTCAGCGATCGGTTCTTTCTTCTTCTTCTGCAAACACAATCTGCCATCCTCTTCTCTCTTCGATCTTAAGCAGAGAACGCCTTCACCTGCTGCCTGTTGCCGCTGAGCACCGCACCGCTACTGGGTTTTGCCTTCTAGAATTCAGCTGTTTAGATTCAGTCTTGGATTATTCTTGGTACATTCATAAATCATGATTCACCGAAACTGATATCTGCTTGCTTCATTGCTTATTCACTTATTTGCTTCATTGTTGTTTGATAATTGATACAGTTGGTTTGTTAATTGTGATTGAATTTGTTCTCATGATGTAATTGTAAATTTAGTTTCATTAATTTGTTTGTTAATTATTTTTAGTTGATTTATGCTCTTCTTTGATTTTATAGCAGTTTCTGTGAAAAAAATTATTTTTTTGCGATGAGTTTGACTTACTACATACTGTTCACTGTCAGTTTGGTTTTAAGGTGAGTATAGAAAAGAGATTGGTTAGGTTTAGGTTTCTCTTACTGTTGAAAGTCCTCAATTATTTTGTAGTTTCATTTTGCTGATTTTGTTTTCTTAGAGAAATTTTGGAGATTGGTTAGAGTTTAAAGATTTGAGCATGTGATTAATTTCTAAAACTTTGGGGTTGCATGTTCAAGTTGTGAAAATGATAGTTTTAACTGTTTTGAGTATTATAGTTGATTGAAGGGTGTTCTCATTTTGTCTTTCTTCAGCAGATAACGCCTTTGTTTGCTGCCTGCTGCCGCTGGGCGCCGCACTGCTACTGGGTTATGTCTTCTATAGTTTAGCTGTTCAGATTCAGTCTTGGATTATTCTTGGTACATTCATGAATCATGATTCACCAAAACTGATATCTGCTTGCTTTATTGCTTATTCACTTATTTGCTTCACTTAGTTTCATTAATTTGTTTGTTAATTATTTGTGTGTATTGACATATTAGGAATTAGGAATTTGGAATATTATTAGTTGCTATTGTTGTTGGAAATTAATTTAACTGATATATGTATATCAATTTTGTATTTATAATTTTATATTATAATTTTTAATTTGTGTAAAATTGTGAATTTTTTATTAATTAATTAACTTAGATTTATAATTTTATCCTATTAGTAATGGAGAAATATTTCAAAAGAACCTCATCATTGGAGATTTGATCCCAAAACAATTCATCAACCTCTTCTAGTAAGAGGAGGTTTTTAGAATTCAAAGTAGAGAGTCTTATAGCAGATCTAGGACAACGACCAAAGATTTTAAGTTATCACCCGAATGACAGAGACAAAGTTAGATGTGCATATTTGCAAAAAGGTCCTTGTCAACCAAGGACTCATGATTTTTCGCAAACTGCATGTGGTTCTTCTTTTCAAGGATTTAATTCTAATTGGTTTGATGACTATGGCAACTGGTTAGAGTATAGTATATCAAAAGATGTTATTTTTTGTCTTTGTTGTTATCTTATGAAATCTGAAACTAAAGGTGGTGATACTTTTGTAACTAATGGCTTTTCAAATTGAAAAAAAAGGAGAGACTATAAATTCATGTTGGGATTCATGATAGCGCTCATAATCAAGCTTGGAGAAAATGTGAAGCACTTATACGACCAAAACAACACATCACTGCTGTTATTGAAAAATAATCTGAGCAAGCTAAAAAGAGTTATCAAATTCACTTGACAGCAACAATTGATTGTATTAGATTTTTTTTGCGATAAGAATTGGCCTTTCGTGGTAATGATGAGACAGATGATTCTGTTACCCGAAAATATTTTTTAGAACTTCTAAACATTCTTGCGCAACATAATGAAGAGATTGGTCGTGCTTTCAAAAATGCTCGTAGAAATCTTAAACTAATAGCACCCTCAATCCAAAAAGACATTGTAAGAGCTGCTGCAAGGGAAACGACAAAAGTTATTGTTGATGATCTTGGGGATGAATTATTTGCTGTTTTGGTTGATGAAGCCCGCGACGTTTCTATTAAAGAGCAAATGTCAGTTTGCTTAAGGTATGTGAACAAAGAAGGACAATTTAGGGAATATTTTCTTGATCTTGTTCATGTTTCTAATACTAATGCTTTATCTCTAAAATTAGCATTGGAGTCATTATTAGAAACATATAATTTACGTTTATTAAGAGTACATGGACAAGGATATGATGGTACAAGTAACATGCAAGGAGAATTTAATGGTTTTGAAAACTTTGATATTGTAAGAAAATTCTTATGCTTTCTATGTACATTGCTTTGCCCACCAACTTCAGTTAGCTCTTGTAACAGTTGCAAAAAAATAAGTTGAAATTGCTTTGCTTTTTAATTTGTTAACCAATTTGTGTAATGTTGTTGGAGCTTTGTGTAAAAGAAGAGATGTGCTTTGTGATAGTCAGATGACTAAGACAATTGAAGCATTAAAAAGTGAAAAAATTTCTAGTGGGCATGATTTGAATCAAGAAATAGCTTTACAAAGAGCTGGAGACACTAGATGGGATTCACACTATGGAACTATACTTAGATTAATTTTTTTATTTCCTTCCGTGGTTAATGTTCTTGAATATGTTGAGGAAGATGGAAATAATTCAGGACAAAGAGCTGAAGCATATGATTTATTGAATGTCATTCAATCTTTTGAATTCATTTTCAACTTGCACTGGATGAAAAATATCTTGAGAGTTACTAATGAGTTATCTCAAACATTACAAAGGAACGATCAGGACATTGTAAATGCTATGGCATTAGTCAAAGTGTCTAAGCAACGGTTGCAAAATATAAGAGATGATGGTTGGTCTTTTTTACTTGACAAAGTCTCACTGTTGTGACAAACATAATATTACTGTTCCAATCATGAATGATATATTTGTGTCGCAAGGAAGATCAAGACGCAAAGTTTAAAAGATATCAAATTTGCATCATTTTCAAGTTGAGATATTCTATCAAGTAGTTGATAGACAATTTCAAGAACTCAATAATCGTTTTACAGAGGTGAATATTGAATTGCTTCTTTGCATAGCTTGTTTGAATCCAAGACACTCATTTTTTACATTTAATAAGGAAAAGTTGATCCAATTAGCTCAATTCTATCCATTAGAATTTTCTTCCACTCAACTTTTGGCATTTGACAGTCAACTTAAGAACTTCATACTAGATATTCGTTCTGATGATCAATTCTCAGACTTAAATGAAATTGGTGCTCTTACTTTCTCAGAAGTTGGTTGAGACTCAAAAAAATATTCTTTATCCATTAATACTTCTTTTTTTGAAGTTAGCTTTAGTTTTGCCCGAAACAACTGCATCAGTTGAAAGAACTTTTTCTGCTATGAACATCATAAAGAGTCAACTTCGTAATCGTATAGGAGATAAATTTTTAAATGATTGTTTAATGATATACATAAAAAGAAATATATTTGATTGTATTGACAATGAAAAGATTATTCAATCTTTTTAAAATATGAAACCTAAAAAAATAAAATTCTAAATTATTTGTTATTATTTTAAATTATTATTTTATTATTTTAATTTATTGATTAAATAATTTAAAGAATAAGTTTATTTTATAATATCATAATATAATTATAAAAACTATTATTATAGTATATATATATTTTTCTCGACAGATAGAATTTTTTAGATCCGTCACTAACATTGCTGTTTAGGTGGGTAAAATTTTTACTACCTAAGCATTGACATTCTAACTAGGTGTAACTTTAGTAATGAATAAGTGAGCAAAGAATTGTGAGCTCTTGAATATGAATTGGTTGGATCATTAAATCCTTTATTCCCCAATGAATGTCCCAGGGTAACATTTAGCTGCTGTAACATAAAGACTCTACATATTTAAAACACTTCCAAAATTCTTAAATGACAAAATAATATATCAATTAAGTCTTTTTTTTAAAACAAAGGAGCTCAACACACTAAGGTGGAGCATGTAGTACCATACAGCACAAGTACTCAAACAACACCTAAAAAAATATTACGAGCCAAAGAAGGAATTCCTCATGTCATCTCCGGTATAACCATCAACAACACTAAGACTGGGCACCTCTCCACTTGTGGATGATGTCATCTACACCTATTCTTTGGTTTTGGAATATCCTCCTATTCCTTTCCAACCAAATGTGCCAAATGATTGCACAGAAGCACCTCGTACGTTGCTTCCGATCCTCTTTTCTACGCGGCTCATCTGTCCAACTTAGGAAATAATCCTTCATCGACCCCAGAATAGACCAGGGTCGACCAAAGATAGATAGCCATGTACTTCACACCTGTCAAGCAAAATCACAGCCAATGAACAAGTGATGGACCTGCTCAACCTCCTTAGAACATAAGACACAACTCTTATCATCCTGGCTAATGATCCTGAACCGGCTAAGCCGCTCCTTAGTATTCACACTGCCTATGAGGAAAAACCAAACAAACAACTCTACTCTTGGTGGAACCAAGCCTTTCCAGATGGACTTTGTGAAACTGTAGCTGGTTACATCTTCTGGCAACATTCCTTCTTGTAGCACCTGCACAAAGGAGTTAGTCGAAAAAATACCAAGTCTATCATATTTCCATACAACTCTATCCTCCCTATTGATCACTAACTTGACCGGTCTCAACGCCTCATGTAGCTGACTCAGTAGGTCTAAGTCCCACTGAAACAGCTCTCGTCTCCATTGGAAGTTCCATACCCACTCTAACCCATCCCAAAACCCACAATCCCCTACAGCCGATCCAAATTGGTTTGAAACAGAGAAGAGCATGGGAAACCGATCTTTCAAGGAGCCACTTTGTAACCAAACATCCTCCCAAAACCGAGTTCGCCGTCCATCACCAAGCTCCATAGCCAGCCCTGTAATCATCTTATCCCTGATATGTTGCTCCTTAATTTGTAAATGGCAGATATCCTTCCATGGGCCTCCTTTGGAAGGCAGAGCTTGAGTGGAAGTAACTCATTCGGCCTTAAATCATTACAGGAACAAACCACCTTCTTTCACAACGGGTACTCATCCTTAGCAAAACGCCACCACCACTTAAACAACAGTGCAGTATTTTTAATCATTGCATCTTCAATCCCCAATCCTCCTAACTTCTTAGGGGCCTGCACCACCTCCCATCTCACCAAATCCATCCCATTCCTCCCATCCTCCTTACTCCATAGGAATCTTCTCTGCAGGGAAATTAACTTCTTAGCAACGGCCTGCGGCATCTTATATAAGCTCAAATAATAAACTGGCAAGCTGTTCAAAACAGATTTGATGAGCACCAACTTTCCTGCTTTGCTTAGCACCTTAGCTTTCCAAAGGCTTAGTTTCTCTTCCACCTTATCAATGATAGGCTTCCAGGTCTTGACCAGCCTCGGAATAGCTCATAGGGGGACTCCAAGGTATTTAACAGGGAGAGTATCTTCCTTACAACCCCACATCCTACACATTCTTTGTATCCACTGCTCTTTACAGTTGATAGGGATCAAACTAGATTTTTCGAAGTTGATACTGAGCCCTGACATCAACTCAAACCATCGCAGCAGTCGCTTTTAATTCTTTATAGTCTCCTCTTCTGGTGGGCAGAACATGATAGTGTCATCAGCAAACTAGAGGTGTGATAGCTCCACTCGATCTCGCCCAACCACCAAGGGAAAAATTCATCCGTTCCTAACTGCCTCACCAACCATTCGATGCAGAACATCCACAACCAGCACAAACAAGAATGGAGATAGCGGGTCACCTTGCCTCAAGCCCCTTTGCCTTTTAAAAGGTTTTGATGGCGAGCCGTTGATTAAGACCGACATAGAAGTTGTGGTCACATACTCTATAACCCACGCTCGCCACTTGTGCCCAAAGCCCATCTTTTGCAGCACAATATCAACAAAGCTCCATCTGACTCTGTCATATGCCTTTTGGAAGTCTAACTTGATAATGGCTGCCTCTTTTTTCCTCCTTTTAATCCAGTGCACTGTTTCACATCCTATGAGAGCCCCATCATGAATTTTCCTACCCTTCACAAAAGCACTCTGAGTCTCCCCTACCAATCCTGGCATCACTGATCGCATCGTCCTAACTAACACCTTCGAAACAACCTTGTATACACAGCCAACCATGCTAATAGGTCTGAGGTCTTTAATCTCCTTCACACCAAGGAACTTAGGAGCCAGCGCAACCTATGTAATGTTGGAGTCTGTTGGTAACCTCGACGTCTGAAAGAATCCCATCACAGCTGCCGTAAATTCAGCCCCAATCCCATCCCAGCACCTCTTAATGAAATTCATGTTATACCCATCACAGCCTGACGCCTTAGATGACTCACAATCCCATACCGCCTCCCTAATTTCCTCAGCCGATGGCAGTACTTCTAAAGCCCTAGATTCTTCCTCATCAAACCTTTCGACTAGACCATCTCTGAAACCCAGCAAAGGAGCGTCCTCCTGGTAGTACAGATCCTTATAGAAATCTCTAATAGCTATTTTAATTCTAGCTTGGTTCCTTACCAGTCTGCCATTCACTATCAGAGCATCAACCCGATTATTCCTCCTTCTTGCCGACGCTATATATTGGAAGTACCTTGTGTTCCTGTCTATTTCATTTGCGTGCCGAGATCGAGACATTTGCTTCCATTGGATTTCTTTCCTCGCGTACCACTTCTCACAGCAAGTAACCAACGCCTTCCTTCTAGCCTCAATAGTTCCATCATACACTCCATTGCTTACCAAATCATCAACCTTTTTTTATCTCTTCTTCTAGTTGCAAGATCTTCTGGTCCATCCCATTAAAGTTCGCCTCGTGCCACCTTCCCAGCGGATCCGTTAATGCCTTCAATTTATCTATGAACTGCATCTCCCCTAAACTTCTCCATTCCTCCTTAACCATACTAAGAAAACCTTCATGAGTAAACCACAAATCAAGACTCCGAAAAGGCCTAGGACCACGCCGCATCATTTTATCATCCACAATAATTGAACAGTGATCTGACAGGCCTCTAGGGCCGCCTCTCAAACGGGTCTCAAGGAACTCCTCTAACTATTCTATACTAACGATAGCTCTATCAATACAACTGCAAGAGCGACCTCAGAACCACGTAAACTTGCGATCTGTAAGTGGCAGATCCACTAAATGCATGTCTTGAATCCAAACCTTGAATTCTTTAGCAGACAGAGGTAGGCTCACAGTGCCTTTCCGTTCCTCCACATTCACTATCTCATTAAAGTCCCCCATGAAACAGCAAGGGACCTGACACAGCCCAGAAATGTAGCTCAACTCCTTCCACACACGGCTCTTCTCCTCTCTACTATGAGCACCATAGACCAAGAAAAAGGCGCAGCTGAAATTGTTCTTTAGTAAGACACCTTCCACACATAACCACCTTTTCCCCTTATAGCAGTTATTCAATTTAAAAAACAAATCGTCCCAAATCATCAAGAGGCCACCGGATGCACCATCCGATCCTACATATTCCCATCCAGCCCCATCATACCCTTATAGCTTTCCAACATAAAACCTCGTCACAGTCTGTCGTTTAGTCTCAATCAAGCCTACCATACTCAATTTATGTTTATTTTTTAAATCCTTCACCATTCTCATTTTTCCGTCCTCCCGTAACCCCCTAACATTCCGAGAACTGAAAGTCATTTAGAACTATTAGTACACACCTACTTTTTGTTTTTGGGCCTACATCGTCTCATCTTCGCCTTTGGTTTTACCAATTTTCTCCTCTGTGCTATTTCTTTATTTTGTGCCTAGAGAATTGCCATTATGTCATCTTCTTCATCGTACAGCACAACACCTGATTCCTTTCCAGCTCCTAGGTTAATTTATTTTCCAACAACTGATCTTCTAGGCACTGAGAGTCGCTTGCGTCTTCCTCTTTATCATAGTCCCCCTTCCCCGGTCCGAAACCTCCGCGACTTCCCTCAGCCTGTCCAACAGCCCGACTATCTCCACTATGGCCCAGAATGCTTCCTTGTACAGTTTCCAGCCCAACATCATTGCCATCTTGTTCCCCGAAGACTGCTGCCGCACCACTCTCCAAGATCAGTTCGGGTTGCAGCTTCCCCTCCACCGCCGCCTCATCCCCGTTTCCCATCACCCATGCTTCCACAACCCCCGATCCTCATTGGTAGTTGCGTCGTTGTTCACTCCCCGACTTGGTGAAGCAGCTTCCCACTCACCAACACCCGCCCCGTTATGCTTCCCATCGCGGACGTCCCCACGAGTTCGGGCGCGGCCTTCACCACCATCGCACAGGCGCCCCCTTGCTCCCCAGCATTACCATCGCTGTCACCGGGGCTAGCGACCCCTTCAATGGATCCCGCCCCAAGCAGGTCTCACTGTTGCTGCGCAAGAGTCAGAGGAGGTCCTTGACCCCCCTCCCAAACCGGGTCGTGGCCATCAGGTAAGGGAGAGTAGCCCAAGATGGGTCCAATGTCTCTCTCCAAGCCTTTTTCCTTCCTTGGCCCAACTCTTAAACCAGCCTTTTTTTTTGTTTTTCTTCCAGACCAGCCTTGTTTTTTTTTGTTTTCCTTTTTAGTAGTCCTTTTCAGTCCAGCAGCCCCCTTCAGTCCATTTCCCCAAACACGATAGTCACAGGTAATGGTTTGCTCTGAATCAGCCTCAAAGCTCGCACCGTAATCATTTCTACAATTAAAGATTCCTTGATTGATGCTATTAACAGAAAGATGCATTCTTATTTTTCCGCATTTATGATCGGTATCGCATTTAATCCATTCATTCAAAATATTATCTAAAATTTCCAATCTGTCCCTATCCTTTTCCTCTCCCCGTCGCACCACCATCATCAGCCCTTCATCTTGGCCTCCCGCCTCAGATGGGTTTGGCTGCCTACTCAGCCCTGTATCCGTTACTGGACTCCGACCTATTAAATCCTGGTTCAAGATATCGCAGTTCGTTTTTTCGTTATCAATAAGAAGCTCCTTACACTGCATGTTACACTCTCCATGACCAACTTCCTTGACCAAGACGTCATATCGCCCCGTACCCACTGTGATATGAATTCTCTCTTGAATCACATCTATGACACTTGTATCAATCTGCACTCGACCTACTGTGAACGTGCTGCACAATTCTGTCTCCTTAGTACACTTAACAACTGCCCCCCACTGACCTCCTATCGTTTTAAATGTGTCAACAGACCAGGCAGATAGCGGAACCCCGAAGCATTCGAGTCATACCCTACGGGTTTCACTACGCTCCGACTCCTTCCACTTCCAAACCCTGTGAAAAAGTTGTAAAAGGCTATTCAACATAAAAGTGTATATCTCATCCGTATGCTCAAGACTGTCAAAAGTTAGAAGTGCCTTGCAAGCTCCCATTTCCCGGATTTAAACGACCAAAGGAAGAGAAATTAAAACCATTTTCCTCAGAGCGATGAAATCAATAGGCTTCGTCATCACCCTTATCAAACTTCTCTGCAACCATTTCCAAGTTTCCAGGTGCCACCATAGCTTCCACTTTCTTTATCTTGCCATAATCTTTATCCCCGCGTGGCTTCAGGTTTTGTTGGTTTAGCATAGCATCTCCTCGTCGTTCTTTTCCCATATCCGTGACTCCAGTCATTCTTCTGAATTTTGCCTCTTGCACCAAGATAATCTTACCTCTCAGTTTCAGACGATTCATTTCCGCTATAGCTTTCAAAGCCCCTCCTTTCGTCGTGTATCGTATGAACGCAAACAGGTAAATATCACCATTTTTAATTTTTCGGGATAGATAGATATCATTGATACGTCCAGTCCAATTGAACAACTGGAACAACTCTCGCTTGGAGATGTCCTTTGGGAGATGATCCACAAAAACGGTGAAAGATTCGTGTTCCAAATATCGATACTCTTCTCTATTCCAAACTCTAGGATTTTTGCCATGTTCGTTAGCCCTACCCGTCCGTGTGTTTCCCTCTCTCTCACTCTCTCTCTCCCCCTCTCTCGAACCCATACTCTATATCAATTAAGTCTTATATTTTAATTATTATAATAAATATTAGAATCAAACAAAAATAAGTAATAAAACCTTGAAAACTAAATTATTAACCATTTAATAGCTGTCTAACAATCTCATAGATTCTCCCCTTTGATCTCATCCAATACCATATATCGGACCTCATTATTGTTCTCCATTTTATCATATCATAGTCTAAACATTCAGCTATGTTGTTTCGGAATCTAACTGTGCACTAATTGTAAGTTGTAACCCCTTGGATCAGTCACATCACATGTTATTTCCACTAGCTAGGACAAGTTAAAAGAATTTTTCCTAAGGGTGTTCAAGGCAGTTTATATCGATTTTGATCAATCCTATCTAAAATATATAATTGGTTATGATTTGAATTGGATAAGTTTGATTTTATTTTTAAATATGATTTGAAAAAAAAATCAGTTCAATCTAAAATAAATGCAATTTTTATTTGGTCTTTTTAAAAAATAAAATTTTATTATTGAAAAAATGTAATTTTAAGTTAGTAAAACAAATAAATAAATCTTATTTTATATTTATAAAATGATAATAATAATAATAATATAATAACATATAACAAATTAAAGATATTATATATCCAATTTAAATTTAATAATAAAATAATAATATTATGTCACATTTTGCGGTTAGAATTAAATTGATTCGATTTTGAGAAGTGAATTTGAAATCCAATCTAATTCATGCAGTTTGTCAAAAACAAAATTCGATCTAATTCAAATTAGTGCTATTTTAATTGATTTTCGATTTGAATTGGATTGAATTAGTCATTTTATTTGGGTTGATTTAGATTTAAACATCTCTAATTTAATATTTTGAGTGAAATTACTTTATAAATAAAAAAGTTTTAGGAATGAGAAATTCTTATTTGCTTAATAGAATAAATAATTTTTCTTTTAGATTAATTTATTTTTATTTTTCATTTCTTTCTTATATTTTTAAAAATTTGACAAACAAAATTATTCCATTAAAACTTTCTTATTTCATAAAATATATAAAAATATCTCTCTACTAATCGTTAATTAGAATTAATGTAAGGTCCCACATCGGTTGGGGAGGAGAACGAAGCATGCCTTATAAGGGTGTGGATACCTCTCCCTAGCATGACGCGTTTTGACGAGTGACTGTGGGGGGCTTTGGCTATCATCCCTATCGTCAAAGGCAAAACCGTAAGGCCTTCTGTGTCAAAGCGGAGAATATCGTGCTAGTGGATGGTCTGGGCTGTTACAGATGGTATCAGAGCCAGAACCAGGATCGATGTGCTAGCGAGGGCGCTGGGCTCCCTTAGGGGGTGGATTGTAAGGTCCCACATCAGCTGGGGAGGAGAACGAAGCAAGCCTTATAAGGGTGTGGATATCTCTCCCTAGCATGACGCGTTTTGATGAGTGAGTGTGGGGGATTTCGGCCATCATCCCTATCGTCAAAGGCAACAACCGTGAGGCTTTGTGTGCCAAAGCAGACAATATCGTGCTAGCGGGTGGTCTGGACTGTTACAGATGGTATCAGAGTCAGAATCCGGATCGATGTGCCAGCGAGGGCGCTGGGCTCCCTTAGGGGGTGGATTGTAAGGTCCCACATCGGTTGGGGAGGGGAAAGAAGCATGCCTTATAAAAGTGTGGATACCTCTCCCTAGCATGACGCATTTTGACGAGTGAGTGTTGGGGTTGAAGAGGAGATGATTCGACGTAGAAAAGACATCTACAAGCTTCGATCTGCAAGTCTAGAAACGACGACGTAGAAGAGAAGAATCTCGATCTAACTCTCTGTCTGTCATTGCGATGGCAACGTGCATGACGAGAAGAGTTTGGAAACCGCAGGGCTGGGCGCTGGCTGTAACTGCTAGTTAGGTAAGTCAGAGAGAGAGAGAGAGAGAGAGAGAGAGAGAGAGAGAGTATTCAGTATTCAGAGTTAGTGGGTTAAGGTTTGGGGAGAGAGAGCGAGGAGGGATTGAGATTTGGGAGCATTTCTTTTTTTTTGGTCAAGAACTGAAACAGACCCATTTTGAAAAAGGGGGAGATTTTTTTTAAAAAGAATTTGAATTGGTTAACTCTTTAAAAATTTGGCCGGTTCCAATAGTTCACCGGTTAATTGTTGGTTCGATCAGTTTTTTGCAAAGTAGTTTGCCACATGAATCGAACCGACCAGAAGATTGGTTCTCAATAAATCCTATTGAACTAGCCGATCCTATTTGAATTTTAGAATATTGATCATATAGTAAAAAGGTATTTACAAATTTGATTAATTAATATTATTAATATTATTATTAATGTTATTATTCGTTAATTATAATAATGGAATACAATCTTTTAAGAATAGTGTATGTTTATACCTCTGGCTAAATAGACGCAACTCTTTAAGAATGGTATATGTTTAAAATATTGTACCTATTGACAATAGAAAAGTCACAACAATTTATGCACGTGATAAATTATAATTGATGTATGCAATATATATAAATAAACCCTTGTTCACTATTTAACAGATACTAATCAAGTGTGTATTATTTTAACTATTGAGAGATTTTCTTGTTTAAGAGAGTGAAAAATTTCTTATTATTACTAATTAAAAAATTCATAGATTTCATTATATCATCAACCCTATAGCAACTAAGTGTGGAGAGAAATATATCTCTAAAGAAAACGATTTAATCGTGCTTTGAAACCAAATGTAATTAAAATTTTGTCATCTTCGTATCATTATTTTTCCAATAATTTTATAGAGATATTTTGAAAATGGCTCAAAATTGAAATACCACGTTCAAGGTCATGAATCAAAAGTTTATCAAATTGAATCGTTTTGATGGAATGAATTTCAACCGTTGGAACAACAAGATGATATTTTTCTTTAGGTTCTCAATCTTGCATATGTGATAGACCCAAAGACTACACCAATTGCTAATGTTGCTGAAAATGCCACATCAGAAGAAAAGAAAAATGTTACTCAATTAAAAAAGAAACACGAAGAAGATACTTTTGCATATCGAGGTCATATTCTCAACACTTTATCCGAACAACTTTATGATCTCTGCATGTTAATTCAATCACCATTGGAGATTTGAAAGTCTTTAGAAAAAAAGTACAATACTGAAGGATAAAGAACATATAAGTTTATTATGATAAAATACTTTGAATTTATTATGAATGATACTATGTCTTATGGATCAATTTCAGGAATTACAAATCCTTGTAAATAGACTTCGTGATGTACAAGTGATAATTCCTGAGTCATTACAAGTTGAAGTAATTATTTTAAAATTGTCTTCATCTTGAAATGGCTACATGAAGAAACTTTTACATTTTGGTAAGGATTTCACAATTAAAAAATTACTAAGGCATATATATAGAGGAGGAAACTCGAAAACGTGATGCTGTATATCTTTCTCAAAGTTTTAAAGTGAATAATATTAGTGAAGACAAAACTAATAAGAAGAAAAGAAAATTTTTAAAAAATTTAAACAAGACAAGAAAAGATAAAAGAGTGTTATAATTGTCACAAGAAAGGACATTATATCAAAAAATATAAACTTCTAAAAAAGGAAGCATCACAAACTATACCTTAGTGAATATGGTTAATTTAATGTTACTAAATGTAAAATTTCCTTATAATTTATGGGGTGAAATATTATTAACATAATGTCATATACATAATAGGATACCATTAAGACATAGAAATATTTCTCCTTATGAAATTTAGAAAGGAAAAAAACCTAATTTGAATTATCTAAAAGCAGGTGTGGGGATGTTCAACCTTTTATCAAGTTCCTAACTAAAAGAGAATCAAATTAGGTCAAGAGTCATAAAAGATATTTTCATAGGATATGCTCAAAATTCTAAAGTATATTGAATATTAGACTTGGTATCTAATGTAGTTGTTGAATCAAGAGAGGTAAAATTTATTGAAAATAAATTTATCAATGATTCAATTTTTAGTTCAGAATATCCCAAAAATGATACTAATATTTCACAAGAAATAAATAATCAAAATAATAAATAACTAAGCAACAAAGAATTGATTGAACTAAAGAAGAGATTGAGAATGAGAAAAGAAAATGACTTGGGTCCAGGTTTTATTTTTTCTCAAGTCATCACCTTTTTGGTAGAAGAA
The DNA here is from genome assembly GCF_000817695.3 of Arachis duranensis. Classification (NCBI taxonomy): domain Eukaryota; kingdom Viridiplantae; phylum Streptophyta; class Magnoliopsida; order Fabales; family Fabaceae; genus Arachis; species Arachis duranensis. The sequence continues at coordinate 22,011,570 of NC_029776.3, forward strand.
ACTAGGGATTCTGTGACAAACAATATTCCTATTATAATGAACATAGAGGGTGATCCTCAAACGTTTAAAAAGGCTATGACTTTAAGGGACCTGTCTTTTGGAAAGAAACAACAAATGATAAAATAGACTCAATATTATCAAATAATACTTAGATCTTGGTTGATTTGCCTTCAGAATCAAAGCCTATAAAATGTAAGTGGGTATTTAAAAGAAAGTATATACTGATGGTTTATTACAAATTTTTAAAGCAAAGTTAGTGGCCAAGGAGTTTAGACAATAAAAAAATTTAGACTATTTTAATACCTACGCACTTGTAGCAAGAATAACTTCTATTAGGATTTTTACCGCCTTAGTATAGATTCACAAGCTTCATATACATTATATTAAATAAATGTTAAAATAACTTTTCTAAATGAAAATTTTAATGAAAAAAATTTATATGGAGCAACCGGAAGGTTATATGCTACCTAAAAATAAAAAAATAGTTTGTATATTAATTAAGTCTCTATATGGCCTAAAAAAAGTGCCTAAACAATAGTATGAAAAGTTTGATTCAGTGCTAGTATCAAATGGCTTCTCATATAATAGTGCTAATAAATATATTTACTCAAAATTTACCAAGAATTATGGAGTAATCATTTGTCTATATGTTGATGATATATTAATCATCGGAACAAATTTAGAAGAAATTCGTGTAACGAAGGAGTATCTAACTTCTAATTTTAATATGAAAGATTTGACTGAAGTTGATACAATATTAGACATAAAAGTGCATAAGAATGAAGTTGGATTTACTTAAAGTCAATCTTATTATATCAAAAAGGTATTTTAAAAATTTGATCATTTCATAATTAAAGAATCCAATACATCCTGTGATCTTAATTTTAAATTAGAAAAAAAACATAAAAAGACCTATAACACAATTAGAATGTGCTAGTGTTATAGGAAGTTTAACTTATGCAATGCAATGATATAACATTTGCTGTGTGCAAATTATCAAATTTTACAGAAAAACATAGCAATTAACATTGGAAAGCTATTACAAGAGTTTTTGGTTATCTCAAGAAAACCATAACTTGGAATTACATTATAGTGATTATCCTGCAGTTTTAGAAGGTTATTACGACGCAAGTTGAATTATAAATATCAGTGATAACAAATCCACTTCAGAATGAGTTTTCACCCTAGGTGGTGGAGCAATAAGTTGAGTCTCAAAGAAACAAACGTGTATTACACATTCTATTATGGAGGCTGAGTTTGTAGCTTTATCAACCGCAAGTAAAGAAATGAAATGGTTAAGAAATTTGTTATATGATATAAAGTTGTGGCCACAACAAATGATAGCCATATCAATTTTCTGTGATAGTGAATTAACCATGTCTCGAACATATAATAAGATTTATAATGGAAAGTCTAGACATATAAGTTTGAGATATGAATTTGTGAGGTAATTAGTAGATGATGGTAAATTACCATTAGTTATATAAGACCTCAAAAAAATTTAGCAGGCCTTTTAACTAAAAATTTATCAAAGAATAAATTCAAAAAAAATATTATTAAAATAGAATTAACACCTATTACTTCATTAAAATTTTAATATCAATTATAATAATAATATGTAATATCATGTGACTAAAAAAATATAATTTTTTAAAAATAATATATGTTTAAAATATTATATTTTTAGTTAAGGCGACACAACTCTTTAAACCTTACATATTGATGTTATGACAAGGAAGATTTTATTGCAATAATTGTGAAGCATTAAAAAATAAAAGAGAAAAGTATTATGATAGCGCTATTAAGTTAATGCATGCAAGAAACAATTTTGTAAAAAGAAAGAGAGCGCCAACTGTTCAGGATTTTTTAATAAGAAAACAAGTGTTCACACAGAAGATAGAAAGCTCCATGCCACTGTTTGTCGTGGTCGTGGACCACGTGAAATGGCAACGACAAAATAATTAAATAACAGAAAACAAAATAAAATACCGTTTTAACAAGAAAAATATATAAAAGAAAAAAAAAAGGACAACAGGTATAATTCGATGACTCATTGCTTGCGTGTCCAAACTCCAAACTCTAGAATCTTCTCATCTACCTCCAGATTCAATTAATCATCGATTGACGTGAAAAGATGCCTTATTATTTCATTGCAAATTATTCTGGTTCTATTTTCTGTTCCACTTTTAACCAAATAATTTCTGTACTATGATCAAACACCACATGTATTATTATATTATTTACAACGCATGGCGGGACTAATTATTTCTAGGAGAAACTTTTTTCATACACAAAATTGATTTAAACGTTAATTCAAAGGAACTAATAATTAAATTAAATGATCATGCAACTTGAACGAACACCTGTTATTAATTCATCATTTCATCTACTGTTTTATTAAATTATTCTTTGTTTTTTTACGGTACTATTTGTTTAGCACAATCTTATGAATTATGAAAAATGTAAACATAAAATTTGAGTAGTAGTAAATGTAAATGTAAATGGCATATTTGGATTTGCAGCATTTGGTCGGCGTATCTGTCTCGTCATTTGGTCCACCACTCATCAGTCACCTTCACCACGCTGCGAAATTATTACTTCTATGTAAATGTTACTAATACAGTTTTTTTTTTTGGTATTAAGACGGGAGCGAGGCAGAGATGCCCCTTGTTCATCATCTACTAATAATTTAATCACTTCTCTGGGAGGAGTATCCCAAAAGTGAAATCCTGAATCTAGATTTAAACTTTTGCGCGCCAGAAAATCTGCACATCTATTGCCTTCTCTATAAATATTCACAAAACTAATTTGCCAATTCCTCTTTTTCCGCCTACTGATATCCCTAATCAAAGCATTTGGGTGGTTTATAAGATTCCTTGAGCTATTGATCATCTCTACTGCTGACTTGGAGTCACACTCCACTTTAATTTTTCTTATCCCCAAAGTCCACGCTAGTTCCATTCCCTTTTTGATTTCCCACAGTTCCGCCATATAAGCCGTGCACCTCCCTATGTTGAAGGAAAATCCAGCAACCCATTTGCCTCTTCCATTTCTCAAGAGCCCGCCACACCCAGCTCTTTTCTTTCTCCCCTGTACTGTGCCATCAATGTTAAGCGTCATCCACTCCTGTGATGGTGGCATCCATCTTATGTTTCGGATCTCTTTGTTCTTGTTGATTCGGTTCTCCACCCTTCTCTGAAAAGCTTCCTTGACTTCCGCCACTTTCTTCATCACTTCAAGATGAGTATTTTGTGGCCTGTTATAATTTGGCTCATGAATTTCCTTATTTCTCCAATTCCACATCTTCCAGCATGCTATAATGAATATATCCATCCATTTCTGATTCTGGTCATGTCCTAATTGTTGTTGTATATTCATCTCCATCCATTTTTCTCTGTTTGCTTGGAAGAAAATCTATAATGCACTTGGCCGAATGAGCTGTGCCCAAGTACGGGAGACTTTGGGGCAGTCTCTCAGAGCGTGAAGAAGGTCTTCGTGATGGTTTTGACAAAGTTGACAATCTCCTCTACTTGCAAACATCCTTGCCTTTTTATGATTGGTGAGTATTCGGTTATGCTTTGCTTTCCAAATAAAGATCTTTGCTTTCTGCGGTCCTTGCCACTCCCAGATTTTACTCCAGATTGTGGTTGTGGGTTTGGTCCAATTTGCTAAAGCTTTGTACGTGCTGGCGACAGAGAAATTCCCATCATCCGAGTGCATCCATCCAATTCTGTCCGCGCCATTTTCCTTGTTTGGGGGGGGAAGCGCCAAAATCTTCATTGTTGTTTTCTCTGGGAGGTAATTTTTTAAAATTTCTCTGTTCCAATTTCCATCTCTATTAATCCATTCACTGACAGTGCTTTCTATGTTTGTTATGTTCATAGTTGCTATGTTAAGAAGGAAGCCCTCGTTGTTCACCCATCTG
>NC_029776.3:22015920-22017023 GCF_000817695.3 Arachis duranensis
TATTCAGAGACTAATTTGACTCTGAATAAAGTTATGACATGTCAGACGATATCTTGTATGTCACATATTAATGATATGACACATCAACCAATCATCTTGTGACACGTGTCATTAATCTATCATATCATCATGTCACGCGCCACTTAACATGACACGTCATTATCTGACTGATAGCAAGACCGATTTAACTTATGTTTATATCTTTTAGGGATTAATATGACTAATTTAATCTTTTAAAAACCGATTCAAAAATTAAGTGATCTTTCAAAAATGAATTTGAGTACTAATCCTAAGACACATATTAAATCATGAAAGTAATAATCTTGTAGAATAGAAATGCTAGACAATTAATTTTTTTTAACCAAATATAACAAAGTCAAAATTTTAGTACATGCACTTCTTCTTCTCTACCTCCCCTTCTTCCTCTTTCTTCTTTTGCATCGTCTTTTTCTTTTTCCAAAAATAATATGAAAAAAATGCAATATTATATTTTATGCTTTTGCGCAATTCTTTTTTATTGTCGTCATCATCGTTGCCGTTTTTTCTTCCAAAATTTCAAAAAGAATAAGAAAAAATTGCAATATTCTGCTTTATGTATCATGTTTAAAAAATATTCTGCATTATGTATCATATTTAAAAAATTTTATTGTCAAAATTAAGAAATTTTTGTGCTAAAATAAGAAATTTTTACGTTACCATTAAAAATTTTGGTGTTATTTTTTATGTAAAGAAAAAGAAGTGTATAATTTTATGCATATGTGTGTGAGTAGATTTTGTTGGATTTGGACTAATTTGGTTAAACTTGATTGATGATAATACTAGATTGTGTAGGGAGACCCATTGTAAAAAGTGGATTGGTTTCTTTTTTTTAATTTTTTTTCTTTTTTGTCCGACTGATCCACATTATTAGAAAATGTTGCGAATTGTTCTCATTTATTTTGTCTTCTGGGTAAACACCATTTTAGTGAGTCAAATATTGATCCTTTTCGTGGTCTGGTCCAGGAATAAGGGCCCAAATGAACTATGAGCCGGATTAAAAGAAACTAACTTCACTGTTTAAAAATAAAAAAAGATCTGATGTACCAAAAAAAAGAAAATGAAAA
>NC_029776.3:22017114-22018899 GCF_000817695.3 Arachis duranensis
ATAGCTGGGTATTCGTATAAAACAGGACGGCCAACATCATAATTTCAAAAAGTATTGTAGACAGTACAAAAACTTAAAAAATAATTTATAATAATAAAGTTGATCAAGTGGTTAGTTTACTTATACATTTAAATAAATGTATCAGATTTAAATTTCACTTAGTGTATGCAATAATTTATTGGTTATTGATTTAATAGTCATTATTTTGTCTTTTAATTTTCTAAAGATGACATGAGAACTTTTTGATTCTGCTATTCCAAATTAGAATTATTATTTCTTCCTTAACCAAAAAAAAGAATTATTATTTTTTCTAAAACTAGTAATTTTTTTGTCACTAAGCGATTCTATGAAAAAACCAACCTCCGTTCAAGTTAGTTCCTAATAATGATGAATATTCTTAACAATTAGAATTAACCATTATTATAGGTATTACAATAGTATAATTAATAATATTAAATTAGTAAAGTCATGGGTGATGAGACTATCTTGTGTTTGTATCATGTCATGTGTACCGAGCCTTAAAATAATCAAAAACCAGAAAAATACCAGAATCTCAGCTTTGTGAAAGCAATGTATACAATTTATATAATAATTAACACCATAATAATATGATTTTTTTTTTTTCCAGCGATTGATATGATGATGAGACAAGTTGCATGAATAGTACTACCAGAAACGTAAGCTTTAAGATAAAGATAAATCGATCGGCGATAATTAATGCAGAAAAATATAAACATAAATTTGTGCATGCACAGGTTCATTGGGAAGCACTCTAGTATAAAATAGCTCCACTGTACTGGATGGAAAACAATATTTTATATAATAAATAAATCAATGCATGCTGCTTCTAATTAATTATTATTATTAGCTCATATAAGTCAAAACGTACGCCATTATATTGTTATAGGTATTTAGTTTAATTAGTAAATAGTTATAAAATGGCTGAATTTATATTCTAGTAGTATCTTTTTAAATAAAAACTGATTTATTAGGAGATTGAAACGATAATTGAGTGAGTAGTCAATAAGATGATACGTGTAAAGAAAAATGGTATTTGAGTAAAAACAAAGAGGAGAAAAAGAAATTCAAATAATATTGTTTAATTGTTTGTTAAAAACTGTTATTTCTAATTTCTTTACTATTTCAAATTGTTTTACCCAAACAAAGAGTATTGCACTAAAGACAAAAGACATAATGATTGTACATGAATTTGATATATCACTAAAACTTGAAAAACAACAAAACATAAATTCAAACTGTTTAAAATTATTTTATTTAATATTCATTAATTAATATTAAAATAATTATATAATTTTAAATATAATAAATATATAAAAATGATTGACATTATGTATATAAAATTATAAATATTATATTATATAAAATAATTTTAGATATTGTCTTTCTAGTATTAGCATTAATATATATTATTTAAGAAAAAAAATAAAAAATGCACATGCATACTTTTAAGTTTATATGGATAATACTAATTAATAAAGTATTTAATATTTAATTTGGGTCAATTAAGATAGGATAGAGTTTGGATTCAATCATAATTCTATCCTATAAGTTGAGAACATGTCAATTCTAGTCCTACTCATTCTTAATTTGTAGATATTTGATCTTACCTGCGAGTTAACAAAAAAAAATGCTATATTATTATATATTTAAATTAAAAATTTAATATAAACAATACAATCATCCCACAGATAACATAAACATTAAATGTTCAATAATCCTATATAACACATGACGAATATAGCACTAAACGAAATACACGAACAT
>NC_029776.3:22019035-22046018 GCF_000817695.3 Arachis duranensis
AACGTAGAGAGATGGAGAGGAGAGACTAAAGCTGATTATTGAGTAAGAATAATCTGAGTGAAGAGATTAGAATTTCATGTTATAATTAAACAGTTATATATCATTAAATATAATTGGTTTTTATATAAATAAAATATTAAATTATTAAATAATAACTTTAGCTTAGTTATTAAAAGTTTTTTACATTAAAGTAGAAGTCTTTGATTCAATACGCCCATTCTACTCAATCCACACTCAAATCTAATTGGATTGAATACCACAAATAAAATATATGTTACCACTCCTAAAACCCGTAATCAACATTATTATGTCTTCCTTTGCCATTTGCATTTCATCATACAGAGTACATCCACTAATACATGGAATAAAGAAATAAAATATAAATAAATCATAAATGTTAGGAAGTCCATATTGTTAATAAAAAAAAATAAAGGTTGTCTAATATTAATTCAAATATAAAATAAATACAAAGAAAAGAATATTAATCACTTTGTCTAAATGAATAAAGTATTCCCACTAAAAACGGTAGTAGTATATTTACTATTTTTCTTTAAATTCTAGATTTACATAAAGGGTCCAGGTGGTAAAAAACTAATAATGCTACAATAAATGGTCCCCACAAAAAATATTCTGATCAACAGAGAAATTTAATTTAAATATAAAAATAAATGGCCCAAGCTGCTCCTTCCAAAAATGACACCAAGTAAAAAAAAAAAAAAGATTCCTATAATTGATAATTGTTATTATTATTCCCTTAGGGACATCTAACATTTCTTCCAGGTCCACCATAATAAAAGTAATTCCCCCAAACCCTATTGATTCCTCCTTGAATGTCATAGCAATTAGGGTGGTCAGCAAGAACCTTGAGATTTGACAAAGGAACCAAATTGTTATCCCAATCCACAACTTGCATGTTCCTAAAGTATGAGGCTTTTCCAAAACCTTCCCCAGCAAAGTGACCACTTCCCATTTGTGTTGATGTGTGATACCCTGATTGCCTTGAATTCACAATTTCACCCCCAAATTGCACCATGCTTCCATGATTTCTTAGGTGTGTGAACAACACTGATGGCCAGTACCCCACTAAGACCCCTGATCCAAATTCCAGCCACCAGTTCCCATGCTTTGGATCCTACATACACACCCAATATTTCAAATTTCACATTCATTTATTATATGTTCTACTCTCAAGAATAAAGTCTCTATTTCTGAATGTTAAAAGAGTATATCACTTGAAAATAATATTTTTAGATAGTTTATAAGTCCTTCCACCTAATCTCAATTCTTAATATAATTGATAATACAGCTATCATAATAATAATCTTTGTTAATGTTATTTTAATAGAATGTTAGAGCCAATCGTATTTCGTATACTATAAGCTAGGTCTTCTATATATATACATTGCTTAAAAATACGGTAAGCATATGGCATTTATGAGTGCTATTTTGATACCATCAATGACGGATCTCTTTTCATTTTAGTTTAATTTAATTTGTGACATGGCAAAGATGGACATAATTATGAAGAGCAACATGTTAGCCAGGTTGGCCAGTGAAATAATGGGTCAAAAAGAGTGTATATGGAGGGGAATTCACATTGGCATTTTGTTAAATTATGATGGTGTGAGTTCAGAATTAGAAACTCTTTGGTGGCCAAGAAAAAAGGAAAAGAAGAGAATCTTGTAAAGAAGCAGAGCATAAGGGAGCTTACAGTTCATTATTCGAATTCCACAATGCATGCGTGTAATGTCCCAAACCCAAAGTGTTAAAGTGAGTAAAGTAGTTCATGTTACTATGATGGGTCACCCTTCAAAAGTTTGTGAACGTTCTCTAAATCTCACTTATTCTATGCAACAATGTAAGTTTCAAGAACGTAAACATACTTACCATAAAACAATACGAGTATATAATATAATAATACATTAACTCTATCGGTTGTTTTCCACAAAATATATTATATTACGAATAAATATTTAAATTAATTTTTAAAAATTTTATATTGAATATTTCAATAATCTTTTTTTTATAATATTTTGTAAGAATTGAATTGTCTTATAATAAATTTTTTTAGAAATTTATTTATTCAAAAATAATGGAAGAACTAATCTATTCGACTGGAGTAATTTTTTTGAAGATGAATTTAAATATTTACTTGTATATTATATATAAATTTCCTTTAGTTATAGTACTTAATGGTTTCGCCTTTTGTTGGTCCTGAATAAAAAACACAAAACTCAATAGGGTTGCGAGACTTCCAATATAGTGGAAAGCCCACCATTGACCATGTTTTTTTTTTCTTCTACTAATTTTGATTAGCTTCATTTAGCTTTTGACCATGAATTTTGGTTTCGACTTCGGAGACTTTAAAGGAACACTTTGGCGGGACCCTTGTGAGGTGAACCTAAATTGGTTGTTAGATTTTCAAATTTTCAACTCAGCTTGTCTTATGCTCATTAAAGCTTAAGATTAATCCAACCCAATAAAGGCATAAACACTTCATAATTTTATATGACTTGTGTAACAAAGTATAACTTTTCCAATCAAGAGTGTAAAAAATACCAAAGAAACTTGTAAATGTGAAAAAATGTTACCTTCCAAATGAGGAGGCTAATATCAAATTGGCCTCCGTGATATGAAGAAGTTGGAGAGATTGCAGCTCCAATTGCAATTCTATTGTTGGTTTGAACAAATCCTGAGCATAGTAAATTGTAGCATCCTGTTGCTTGATATGCATCACTCTGCTTAATAATAAAATATTCTTAGATAGATAGCAATTGTTACACTTCAAATTTAAGCAAGGATCAAAATACACTTTACTTACCGTCCAATAAGTAAAGAATCTAGGGTAACTGTCTCCGTATAGCTCCGGACTGACCTGCATCAAAATTAATTCAAATTAGGGATAATTGTGTAACATAAACTAAATATTGAGTAAAAAAAGTTATTTTAAATTTTTGAGTTGGTGACAATTTTAATGTAAATATTTATTTTAAATCTTGAAAGTAACAAATTAATCACAAGAAAATGTTTTAAAAATATTAAGGATAAAAAAAAGTTTTACACTTAAAATAATAAAAAAAAATGAAAATGAGAGGTAGGTAGAAGGTGGATATGGTATCTATAATTTTGGGTTTGTTTAGACGTTATTTTTGAAAAAGATTTTTTTTAATAATATTTTTTAAAAGAGTTTTTACAAAAAAACAAAAGCGATTTTATGTTTGGATATCTCGTATAAAAAGATATTTTTATTTATCAATTATGTTTGAATAAAATAAGATAAAAGTACTTTTTTGTTTATTTTTTTATGTGAAAAACATTTTTTTTTAAAAAATATCTTTTAAAAAAAGATATAAATTGTAGCTTATCAAAAAATATGTTTTTTTTTTATTTTTCTAGTGTTTTTACTTTTATTATTAAAAATTTGTCAAACACACAAAAAAATTAATTTTTTTATATTAAAAAAGATTTTTTTTATAATTTAATGATGACCAAACAAACACTTTAAATGCTAACAAAAATAAAATGAATTATATTTTAGAAAAAAAAAATAAAGAGAGAATTTACTGATTACATGCCTGCCAACCGGCTTCAATGGTGTTGAGATCATTTCCAAAAGAACCAGAGATGACCCACATTTGTGACAAGCTGAATTCATATTGGTTTGTCACTCTTGGTGCCCACACATTTATACTTGCTTTCGCTCCATAATATTCTTCTCCACTTACATACCCAACTGCATGCTATTCACAACAAAAATTTATGCAATTAAGTATATATTTTTATTAACACTATACTCAAATTCATAGTAAAAAAGACAATGGCTATTGATCCGGAAAAAAGAAACAAAATAAAAAAGAAGAAACTCTAACTACCATAATACCATGTGCTTCCTTTACAATACAAGTTTCCTTTGAAAAGATGAAGAAAGAAGAAGTTGATACCTCATGTCCATTGCTGTTAGTGTCCCTTCTAACACGGCTTCTTAATTTTCTCCCAAAAGTGGAAACAGAACTTGCCCTCAGCATATCTTCTTGTGTTGTTCTTCTTATTGGGATTGTACCTTCTGGACAATATTCTCCAGACATGCTCCATACTTGAAACTCTTCACTCCTTTCCTCAACTTCATGCTTATATCCTTCAGGCCTTTCAGGAGCATCCTACACATGCAACCAAACCTTCTTCAAATTGTTCTACCTTATTTGCTTAATTTCACATAATCAGAGTAAATGTCTTTTTTGGTCTTTTGACTATTTGTCTTTATAAAAAATAAGATGTCTTTTTATAATTCAAAAATTCTTAATCAATTCTAACCATTTAGATAACTGGTCTATACGATTTCTGTAAACGATGACTTGATGATGTGTCAAAGGTTGCTTAGATTGATAACAAGGGCCGATTTATCCAATTAAAGATTTTCAAATTGTAAAAAGACGCAGCACAAATAATCAAGACAAAAAAAGGAAGGACATATACTCTTAACATTTCAACCGTATAACTGATAATAATTACCAATGGCTTCTGTCCTTTCAATTGAGGATGATCAAAAGCTGGTTGTTGATGAGTTACAACACAGTCTATTATATCACCATCTGAACTCTACACAAGAAACAAAAAACAATAACAATAAGAGAAAAGAAAAAGAAAAAAAAAAACAGAGTATAGAAAAACAGGGGATGAAACAGGGGAAGTGGAAAAAAGCATGAAACTTTGAGAAACCTCAATTGTCTTAACAGCAGGCTTATTGATCTTTTGAAGATGATTTCTTATGAAATTGAACTTTTTCAACTCTTCTTGCGGCCGAAGTGTTTGATTGGAAACTGGGTCGTTACCATTACCAACTTCTGTGGACGGCGGCGACGACGAGGACGATAAAACAGGACAAACCAAAGAAACAAGAAGAAGAAAATGTACAATGATTGGGAAGCTCAAACACCAGCTAAAATCCATGCTTGAGAAGCTTCGTTTTGTTCTTGTTTTCATATTTGTGTTCATTTGTTTGCATTGGCTTTGTCTTCTTCTCCTCCTCCTTCTTCTTCTTCCCCTTCTTCTTCTATGGACAAGACAAGATAGCTGTGTGTTCCAACACATGGTGAGTATTCGAAGCAAGTTTTAATTACTAATTCACCATTCTCAATGCCTTGGAAGCAAAGAATAATAGCAACAAAGTTTCTTTTATTCTCTCTCTTTGGAGGGTAGTGATTATGAGCTTGAATTGAATGGGTTTGGAGGTTTTATTACTCACAATTTGTAGTTGAACTCCCAAAGCTCTAGGATTGAATAAAATACTACTCTGTAGAGAAGGGGTTTTGGGTTTGCGTTTTGTTTTCAAGTTTTGGCCATGTGGGTTTGAGAGTACTTATATAAATGCATGAATAGTGATGAAATCATGCTAATTTTTTAAACTTTAGAAGAAAGAGAGTGCATAAGTGGTGCATCAATCATAATTTCTTTAAAATAATTATTATATTTCCTCAAAATTAATTTTATTTTAATGTCATCACGTATCTTTTTTTATTGAAGTACAAATATGCATTTTGCTTCTGCATGAAAATTTTTATTCATAATATTGAAAAAAAATATTTAAGATAAAAAGTGATAATAAATATATTTTATATTAATCGAATTATGTTTAAAAGATAATATTATATTTAAATCTGTTTTTAGCGCCATTATAATTTTATAGTTCCTCTAAACTTTTTGCATTGATTTTGGTTAGTTATAATTTGTTATTATAAATTTCAATCATTATAAAGATTATTATCTTTGGTCCATATCATTTCGTTTTTTGTTTTCTCTGAGTCTTACAAATACATATTTATACGAATTAATAAATATCTTAGAGGTTTAATTAATAAAAATATTATGTGCTAACAAGAAGTCATGCACAAAAAATTGATGTTATGCTCTTCCCTAACAACCATTTCCTCCGTTTCAACAATAGAGAAATAAATTATATAACAATTTAAATAAAATGATATAGTTGAAAGCAGCAAATTGGTTGGATAAGGAAAGAGAAAAAGAAAAATGTAAAAAAATGTGTAAGAGGCTATGTTTCCGGTCTCCAATACAAGGACTGAAACCTTTAGCTTTTATGTTGTAAGTTTTTAAGGGCAAAATGTGACTCTGATGATTTCATTTTCTGTTATTCTTTACTTTAGGTCTCTGGACAGATTGGAATTTCAATTGGTTCCTGGCTTTCCAATGTTCTCTCTTTGCTTTCTCACTTCCCAAGATGTTCTATTCGGTGACTCATCTACTCCAACTTCAATTTCATTTATTTAATCAATTGATTTTATCTCTCTCTCTATATATAGTACTATATTATTATACCCTATATAATATACCGCTCCACTACAATAATCTTCTTTAGTGATAATAAAGCTAACCTACTTTGATGATTTCTCAAGATCTAATTTCCTACACTGTTTTCAGTTAAATCTATATTCTGTGTATGTTAGTCGAGAAATGTTTTTGAATAGGAGAAGCCGATTTAAAGTTTTGAAAGGATATTAAGATAAGAATAAAGGTTTAAATGATATATATGTAGGTATTTATTGGGAGTTATTCTGCATATATTCCATTTAGTAATTTTTTGTAAATGGAATAAGTATTTAGTTGAGAAATCGAATAGGAGCTCGAAAAGAAAATTAGACGGTTATGTTGTGGTGAGAAATTGAAAGTTTTTACCATATGATAAATTTATGGGTAATATTTATTAGCAAAAAGAGTGAAAACAGTTATCTGAGATTGTACATACGAGACATCATCATGTTACTAATGATCGGTTATAGAAGTAGATTATAAATATTAAAAAATTTTAGGAATTAAGGGTTGAAACTTTACTTTAGAAATTACTCACGCACACTCACCTTTCACGGACTTTCTGAGTCTGCTTCGAGTCAATTATTTGTAGGATTCCTTCCACATGTCTTTATTTTTTTTTAATTTCCTATAAACTTTATCTTTCAAGTAAATTTATGTTTTAAGCAATGTTTATCTTTCGAATGCAATTTACATTTCAGTACTTTTAATTTTCATGCCCAAAGTACTTTGACCAAGTCGAAGGCACTTTTATAGTTTTCTTTAAATTTTAACGCAATCTTCTTTGATTTCAGTCAACTTACTTACTTACTTTTCGAATGTTTGGTTTTTTCAACTCTTCTATTCTTTATAAATTTTAATTTACTTTTTATCTCAAAATTTGTCTAATCGAAGACACTTTGATATACTTATAGAAAACTGGTACCTGCAAAAGAGGAGTAGGTTTCGCTTTCAAACTGGCACCACCATCGATTTGCTAAAAATTGACAAAACAAATTGGCACACCCGATGGGACAGTTTTAAATTAAAGTGTGTCAAATAGTTTTTGGTGTTATTTGGTGTATGAGTTTGAGAAGTGAGAAGATCATTCACATGGCTGATGAATTATCAAATGTGAATGGTGGTTCGTCCACCAATGATAGCATACTAGTAATTATGCAATCTGCGGACATAACCTCATGTTCAGAAGGTGTAATTGGAAGTGAAAGCATAGCGGTTACTACCGTACAAATTGGAAGTGTCGGACGTAACATTCGTCTACGTGGTTCTTCGCCACCAATCCAACCTCCATTAACCATTGGATGGCCTCCTTATGGTCTCTCTCCTGGTTATACCCCACCAGTGAGTGGTTTTGCTCCTCCTGTTCGTTTCGGGAGTACGAGTGGAATAAATAATCATAAAAACCCACAACAACATTCCAAGTATTCTCGTGATTATAATGTGGGCTCTACCTCGAATGCTGCTAATTCCATGGCAGTATATCAACAGCATGTAGAGGAAAGTCGTCATGACTTGGTCAACTTATTGACTCAACAAATGATCACAATTCTAAATCCTATGATGGCTGATCACGAAGTGAAATTCGAATCTCTTGCTATACAAGTCAAACGAATTGCTCAAATCGTGGATTATGAGGAAGATGAAAGGCATGATGATGCCAGGGAAAATAATGAAGGATTTAAAAATGTGTTTCAAAATGAAAACAATATTTTAAATAGAAAAAATCCTCATATAGTTCTCCGTGGTCAAGATGCTGATGAGGTTCTAGCCAGATTACGTGCTAATCATGGTGGTGAACGTTATCAAGTCACAAGAATTATGGAAGAAGTACTCAATCAAGTTGGTTTAAATGTCGGGTTTATGAATCGACCTCATTTTATGTCTGCTTTTTCTCAAGTTGTTTAAATGGATGAAGTGCCAAGAGGGGTGAAAAATCCAAAGATAATCACAAAATTTACAGGGGAAGTTGGAGAGTCAACCACTGAACATGTTGCTCAATATTTGGTCGAGATTGAAAATTTGGCCAACGATGAGAATTTGAAAATGAAGTTTTTTCCTTCTTCCTTAACGAAGAATGCGTTTACTTAGTTTTCGAATCTCAGACCAAATTCGATAACGACATGGAATCAGTTTCAACTACTTTTCGCGCTCAATTTTATCGAGGGGAATTGAATGTAGCAGTTATTGATCTAGTTGCTTTGAAACGTGAAGACGGTGAAACTATTGATGATTATATGATACGTTTCAAAAATGCTAGAAGTAGATGTTATGTGTCATTACCCGAGAGTGAAGTGGTGAAAATAGCAGTTATAGGGCTAGGATTTTATATGCGTCAAAAGTTGCTTAATGTGCATATTCCTGACTTAGCCCATTTGGCTGAAAGGGTTCATCAGATAAAACGTATGAAAAAAGAAAAGGAGAAACATAGAAATGAAAAAAAGTTAAAGAGTAACCCTTTTACTCGAAAAGAGAAAGTCATTATGTGACTATGGAGTCCTCAGAAGAGAAACTCGATTTCGAGACAGAGATCGATTTGGCTGAACTTAAAAAGGGTCCTCCATATGTTTGTTCTTTACTTAAAAAGCTTCCTAGTAATGAAAAGTCGAATGATTCAAAACTGAAGAGTGAAAAGAAATATAGTTTTGATATTTCGAAATTTGATTAGATTTTTGATGTGTTACTTAAAGATAAACAATTAATTCTGCCTGAGGGTAGAACCTTACTTTCGGTGAAAGATTTAAAAGGAAAACCTTACTGTAAATTTCACTAAGCAACCAGTCATTTGACTAATAGCTATGTTCATTTCAGGGACTTAATTCAGGAGGCTATAACGGAGGTGCGTTTGAAGTTCGATGATGGGAAAAAAGAAATGAAAGTTAATGTTGATCCTTTCAATGCTGATGCTAGTTTTGTTGAACCATGTTTTGGAGTGAATATGGTTGGTATGTCGTACGACTTTGATGTGGCTCTGGATGATTTCGAGTCATTAGTTTGATCTGTGTATCGTCGAGCAGGAGATGGCCTGCTAGATTCTTGGTACAGCTAAAGATTAAAGATCAAGACGTATCTTTATGTCCACGATGTAACGCTGTATTCGACGCTAAAGCAACAGCAATTTTCAAGAAAGAAATAATGAAGAAGGAGTTGGCTCACAGAGAGGAGCAAGCGCGTCAGAGGTAGCCAATTCGACATATAGAGGATCAAAGCTCTAAGACCCCTCAGCAAAATGTTGTTACACCTTTGAGTCGGTCTCAGGCTATAGGGGTCCAATGGATTCGGAATTGTCAGGAATTCCAGAATCGAGATGCTCTATATCGACGGAACCCATAGTGGGGACATCGAGGACCTCCTCGAAATCAACATCCATACTACCGTGGTCAAGCCAGAGGATACCCAAGGGGTAGAGGTAGAAGGAATCTTAAACAAAATAAGAAGCCTCAAGCAGACAGAATAAAATAATAGACTTCATTGAGGAACATATAATCCATCGATTCGGAATTTCTCAAACATTGAGCACTGATCAAGGGACTATATTTACTGGTCAGTGAATTTAAAATTTTGCAGCTTCGAGGAATATCAATATGGTTACTTCAACCCCTTATTACGCACAGGCTAATGGGCAAGTTGAGGCAGCAAATAAGATTATGATAAGTTTGATTAAAAAACAAATTGGAAATAGACCTCGAACTTGGCATGAAACGTTGAGTCAAGTACTATGGGCTTATCAAAATTTACCAAGAGGGTCGACAGGTACGTCACCTTATAAATTAGTTTATGGCCATGATGTTGTGCTCTCATTGAAAATTAATTTGAATACTTTGAGGATATCTAAATAGAACAACTTGCCAGTCGATGATTATTGGAATGCTATGCTTGATAAATTAAATAAATTAGACTTAGCGAATATTGGCACTGGAGAATATGATTCGACAAAAAGAAAGTGTTGCTCGAAATTATAATCGTTGAATAAGAGAAAAGTGCTTCAGTATAGGCGAATTGGTTTTGAAAGTTATTTTGCCAATGAAAAAGAAATCGAGATTTCTTGGCAAATGGTCCCATACTTGGGAAGGTCCTTTTCAAGTGATAGGATTGTATTCGGAAAATGCATACCGAATCAAAGATATTGAATCAGGAAATATAATTAACTCGATTAATGGTAAGTACTTAAAGCAATATCATTATTTGTTGAATCAAAATCAAAATGCATAAGTTCGAGAGAAAGGGAAACCATTACAAATACTAAAATTTAAGGAGAAGAAATATGAGGCGCCATGAGTCTTGCCAAGTCTGAGCGTAACTTTGCCCTTTTATTGTTCAGGACTGAGAGTGCCTCAGCATGCCTAAATTTTTCATATAGGACCTTCTCAAATTATTTCCCACATTCTTCTTGTTTGATCTCAATAGAAACGATTTCTTGGATGAGTTGTTGTTGTTCTTGCTGGGCAGTGGCTAGAGGCGTGGTTATATCAGCTCTTTTCTTACGAATTTTGGCAAGTTTTCATTAATCTGGGCCAATTCCGCTTCAAGTTTTATCTCTTCCTTATCATAATGAGCTTGAACAGAAATTACCTGAGAGATTCTCAAATCGAATTCCTCACGGGAAGCTTTGATTGGCTGGAGGGGCTGCAGTATAGCCTTTTGCCTCGGTTTTGATCTTAGCTTCCTCGCTTTCAATTTCTTGAAGCTTGTTCTGGATAGCTACGCTGTTGTTGGCAATTTGCTTGCATTGATGGACTATGGCAGAATGTGGAGAAGGATCCGAGAGTTCAAAGGCAGAGTTCAAAAGATTAGACAAAAGCTTGTTGAGGGTTGCATCACTAATCCAGTCAGTAGGTGAATGGTTCAAGAGTTTGAAGAGTGATAAAAGCTGTTCTCGAGCATCAACATTTAGCTCAGATGGAGGACCAGATGTAGAAGGACCAGGGAGTATAGGGACAGAAATTGGTACTTCGTCTTCTTGGATAGCTTGATTGAGGATGGAGATCAAGTTGACCAGGGTAGCACTTGTAGGTTCGGTAGGGACACCCAAATTCCCAGATCCTTGACCTAGGGGAGTTTAGAATCCAGTTTGTTGGGGAGGACTGGAGGTTCTCTGAGGAAAAGGAAAGGTTTCCAAGACTCTGGATGGAGGAGAATCTAAAGCAGTAGTTTCAGCGACTCGAGAGAGAGATTCAAAGTCAGGGGCTACTTGGCATTCAGCAGAAAGTGCAGCCTGGTTAGCTGGAGAAACATGTCCAAGGATCAGAGTCTGTGTTGGAGAGTGCTGAGTGGGCTCCATTGTTAAGTTGACTATTTGTGTCTTAGTTGGATTCGAAAAAGCGACTTGGAGGGGCTGAACAGACCCTGTAACTTGGATTGATGAATGAGATGTGGTTTGTCCCTGGTCATGTTGTTGTTGTTGAGATGGCTGATCAGGTGCCACAGGTGACGTGATTGATTGAGCAGCAGTAGTAGGCTGACTTGCAAGATACACAGTTATGAGTTAAGATTTATTTTAACTTAAGTGGAATATATGTAGAAATGATATAGTGTACCAGAATGGGTCTTATTCTTCGAACTAGCTGAAGACCTAGATCTGAATCGATTGTATCCTCTGATTGTGAGGATGCAGCAAGGATATTTTGAATGGATGGTTCACTATCCTCAGAGGAGCTTTCACTTGATGGATGCAACTGTAATTGATGAAAGATTGAAATTAAGAATTGTTAAGTAAATGTGATTTTTGAAGTATTTCAGTTCGAAGTGCATATTTGTAGGTAGAGAGTAGTTACCCTTCTGGAAGTTCTTGTGGGAGTCCTTCGACTCTTTCGTTGTGGTTGTCGTGAGGAGGCTGTGGTGTCAGCTTTTCTTTTTTGAGATCTTTTAGGAGAACCTTCAGCAGCAGGAGTCGTTCGAATAGTAGAATGCTGGATTTCCTTTAAGGTACGAGTGTACCTGGAGTAGTAAGCAGTCCACCATTCGAAACAAGATTTGGTGATATATGAACTGTGATCATAAACGAGAAAATTGAAATGCTCTTTCTGTTGTTGATTTTTCAAGAGGCAGAAATCAAGTTCCCTTTGAGAAGTCAAAGTGATATGGCAAAATGGTTTATTGTTTCGAGGAAGTGGAGTTGGGATGGCTTGTGAGAAACCCAGTTGCCTTGCTGTGAAATGAGGGGCGTACAGGGTCACTTTGAACTTTTTCTTTTTGTGTTGGGGCAGCCCTGTGGGAATTACTTGAACAGCTAGCAAATTTTCCCAACTTTGATTAGCCAATTCATTTTCTTTAGCGTCATTTGGAAAGAGTAAACGCTCAAGCCATGCAGAACCACAATTTCAATGCATGAAATGGGTGAAATTGAGGTTTTCATTGTATAAATCTTTACAGGAATGGAAGAGAGAAAAAACAGCCCAAAATTGGTCTTCGTTCGATTGTATTTCTGAGAAATCTGGCTTAAAATAAGCCAATCGGAAGCTTTCGATGTGCTGTTTATCGGTAGCACCACCTCCAGGCTTTATCATATATTTTTCAAAAATGGCATTAATCCATAGTTGGAGAAGCCAAAGAGGGCCACTTGTACTGATCAAATAATTGTTTCGAAGACTATTTACAAATTGGCCAAGCTCTTCGAAAACATGCCCTAAAAGAAGCTTGGCCAAATTAAGATTATTTCCTTCATGAAGTAGAGCAACCAGAGCAAGAAAAAACTTTGACATTTGAACACTTCAAAAACAGAAAATGATTGTATTTATCCATAGAACAGAAAGGCTACATGCTCTTCGTCTGTAACAGCAGTGTCCTCTGCACCCATGTGATGAGTAATAAAGTCACTATAGGAATTGGTGGGGACAATATTGTATTAGTGTCTAGGTTGCATATCAGAGGTGAAGTCTGGAAGACTTATCGGGAGCCCTGTAATAGCGGCTACGTCCAAAAGAGACATACCAATCATTCCACAAGAAAGGTGAAAATTGTTGGTAGTTCTATTCCAAAAGCATGTTACAGCTCTAATCATCCAAGGGAGCATTGAAAGTGAAAAGTGGGAAAGTCTTAGAAGGTCTTGAATCCCCAGAGCCCCCCAAGTAGCGCTCTTTGTGGGAGCAAGGCGCTGATGCCAGGCTGTAAAGTCAGTCCCTTGAGGGTTAATCTTTGAATTATTTTTGAAAGGTTTCTGATTGATGAAGAAAGAGATATCGAGGGCTTGGTTGATCAACAAATCCTCCCCTTGAGCACTAGGGAAGAAAGGTAGTTTCTTGTTTGCCCTTTCTAGAGATTCGATGGGTCCAACGAAACAATGAATATCTCCGCCTACCGTGAAAGGGATTAGGATTCTGGTATCATTGATTTGAAGTTGTGGGTCATCAATAACTTCATCATTTACATTATTCAACACATGGAGGGCTGGTGGAGCTGGTGGTGCCACCCCGGGACCTTTACTGTTGTCTTAGGTAGCAGCATGAGATAAAGAAGCAGCCATTGCAGCACAAAGAAGAATGAATTGAAGGGTAAGAGTTGTGCAAGAAAGATTGATGCAAGAGAAATTTAGGAAGCAAGGGTTTGAGAAAAATCGAATAAGGGCGAAAGTGTCGAATTTAAAGGGAGTGTTGCTATAGCCGTTATTGCAGAAGGAATTCAAAGAGAAAAGAGGTAACTTTGCGAAGAAGGCGAAGTGGTGGAGAGAGAAAGCGCAAGTCACGGGAAACGTGTCGAACAGGTCAGTATTAATGGGAAGTTAAATGGTAATTATTACTGATTCAGAAGATTGAAGTTTAAATTAGGATTAAGTGTTTTATCTTCCAAGAAATGATTTCGAAGACATTGTTTATTAGCAAAAAGAGTGGGAACGGTTACCTGAGATTGTACATACGAGACATCATCATGCCATTAATGATCGGTTATAGAAGTAGATTATAAATATTAGAAAGTCTTAGAAAATAAGGGTTGGAACTTTCCTTTAGAAATTACTCACGCACACTCACATCTCAGGGACTTTCTGAGTCTGCTTCAAGTCAATTATCTGTAGTGTTCCTTCCACATGTCTTTACTTTTCTTTTAAATTTCTTGTAAATTTTATCTTTCAAGCAAATTTATATTTTAAGCAATATTTATCTTTCGAATGTAATTTATATTTCAGTACTTCTAATTTTCATGTCCAAAGTCCTTTGACCCAGTCGAAGGTACCTTTATAGCTTTCTTTAAATTTTAACACAATCTTCTTCGATTTCAGTAAATTTACTTTTTGAATGGTTGGTTTTTTCAACTCTTTTATTTTTTATAATTTTAATTTACTTTTTATCTAAAAATTTGTCTAATTGGAGATAATTTGATGCACTTATAGAAAATTGGTACCTGTAAAAGAAGAGTAAATTTTACTTCCAAATTATTAGATATTGAACTATCATCAATTTGCTAAAAATCGACAAAACAATGTGTTCTTGTTTTTGGGGGATCGAATAAGTTACAAGTTACAAATAACATGTATAAATTATACATTTATGCTTCTCTTAGGCTATATTGGTTAGCATTATGTACACACATGTACATATGTATAATTTCATATATTTACGGCTTATAATTTGTAAAATAAAACAAAAATTATTTTAAAAATAATAAAAAAATCTATGAGAATAATACGAAAAATATGCTAAAAAATATATAAATAATATAAAAATTTTACAAAAGTAACACAGAAATTATGTTATGACTTTGGTATGATGATATCATATACGAAGAACCAGAAAAAGGGAGAAAAAAAAGAAGAAGGGACAATAATAATAAAAAAAGAGGAAAAGAGGAAAGAAATACACTACGCACAAGAGAAAGAGAAAAAGGAAAAAAGTAGACGACGGTAAAATATGAAGGAAAAAGAAAAATATAATATTGTTTTTATCTTTTGTTTATTTGGTTTTTGCACCTTTGGTATTATGTTTCATTAATTTTGTCTTTATTATAAGAGGCGCGCTACACATCCATGTAACTATGTAATTAAGTTGGGCCAAGTTCAAATAGAGTCACGCGCATTAATGATTGAAAATTCTTCGCTACTTTGCGCTCATTATGAAAAACGTTACTTCTTCCTCAACACGAAACTGCTCCTTCTCTTCGAATCTCTCTCGAAATCACTCAAACTTCAGTTACGTTCTCTATGAATATCACTACTGGAGAAGAATCGCGAGAAAATTTGGCAATGAACAACCAGAATCGAATGAAAACAGCAACAGAGATTTGCCTTCCTCCTCCTCCTCATTCTCCTTCTTCTTTTTCGCGTTCCTTATTCTTCACGTGTTTTCTCCTTATCTTCATTCTTTTATTGTTATTGCTGCCGTTTTTTTTGTCTTTTTCTCGTTCTCTCCTGATGAAGAAGCAGTTGAAGGTGAGGATGAAAAGTTTTAAATTATGCAGAATAGAAATGAACCGAAATGACCAACTCTACTGAACCGAACATCATTCATGTGCTGAATAAAACGTCATAAACATTTAGTCATCAAAGAAAAATATTTCTACATGCACAAGGATTCAATTGAACACACTAACAATCAAGTAACTAAAAAAATGAGCAACTCTACTGAACCGAACAATATTTATGTGTTGAATAAAATGTCATAAACATTCAATCATCAAGAATAGCATTTTTCCATGCAAAAGAAGTCAACTGAACACATAACAATCAGGTGAACTGAAATGACCAACACCACTGAACCGAACACCAATCATGTGCTGAATAAAACGTGATAAATGTTCAATCAGTAAGAAAAATATTTTTGCATGCACAAAGACTCAACTGAATACATTAACAATCAAGTGAATCAAAATGAGTAACTCCACTTAACCGAGCAAAATGTTGGTATTATTGGTGATGATTATAACGAAAGAAGAATCTGCGTGCGCGAAGAAGAAGAAGCAGAAGAAGAACCTACGTGCGCGAATTTGAAAGAAGAAGGAGGAGGAGGAAGAGGAGGAGAAATACTATTTTTGTTAATTGAAAGTTGATCACCATTTATTCACCACATGAACATTGTTCAGTTTGGTGGCCTTTGTGATTTTGATTCACCAAATGAATGTTGTTCGGTTCGGTGGCCTCCTTTTACTTTTTTCAGTGTTTAATATTATTGTGATAGCATGCAGCAATCATTTCCTAGCTGTCTCAACGTAATAACCTCATTCAACTAATTTGAAGTTAATTCATTCATTGTTTTCATTCAGAAGTGTAGATCGAAGAAGAAAACGAAGAAGAAGAACGACGGAGCTTATTACGTTGAATTCAATGCAGATCAATAATGAAGAATGTGAGTAAAGAAGAAAAATGCAAACAGAGGAGAACGACGAATTTTATTAGGTTGAAGAAGAAGAATAAAAACGCAAGAAGAAAACAAGGTTTACATTATATGAGGCGCATGTATAACAAACACGTAAGGGGGTTGGGGAGGCGCGTCTGATTGAAGTTACTTGAATAACTTAGATGAAAAAATTAGGGCAATTTACTGATTTAAATAAAATGGTCGAAACCTTTACCTAAATGTGCAAAACGGATTGTTGTTACGTGCATGTGCAAAAACCTATTTACTGATTTAAATAAAATGGTCGAAACCTTTACCTAAATGTGCAAAACGGATTGTTGTTACGTGCATGTGCAAAAACCCAATTCTATGTAATCCGTGGCAACCCACCACGGTTTCTGAAATGTGCATAAGCCGTGGCAGGTCCCAGCGGTTTACGAAGGAGGCGTGGCATGCATAAACCGTGGTAAGTCACCACAGTTTATGATGAAACTGAACTGGTCATAAACCCTTGCGGGTTACAACGGTTTATGTGGGTTCAATTATGGCCAGAAAACCTTGTAGGTTCCCATGGTTTACAATGACGGGAACTCTATATATATGTGGGTGATTCAAGCTCCATAAGAGATCATTCTCACAATGGCTAGTGAGGAAGAGAGTTTTCTTGCCTTAGTGCATTGCTCTGGGAAAATAAAAAAAAGCAAAAGCCAAGGTGTGAAGTTTACCGACAGAGAACCACTGAGTATTTTTATCCATTCGTCGATGAGTTTGTCAGATTTGAAGAACAGCATCTTGGAGAAGCTTGGCGTGTTGGGTAGCAAGTGGGTGAAGAAACTATTCTACAAGATTCCCATGGCGGTTGTCTCGACCGGTGTTCAGTATGAAACCTTTGCGGTTAAGGCTGATGAAGATATTAGGGTTTTGTTCTAATGTGTAAGGAGTTTTCCGGAGATCAGAATCCATGAGTTGTTCGCGAAGTTGGAGGTTGGTGGCGATAGTTCTGGGGCATCCGCTCCAGTTCCTAGCCCAACTGCCGCGGGTGGTGCATCTAGTTCGATGCCTGCGGTCAGACTGTATCTTCCACCGGTTCAATCACCTTCGTTTGCGGCTGATTTAGACCAAACGGAGGTTGTTGGTTCTGTACCTTTGGAAAATGCAGCAGTCATTGAGCCTCCCCACGTTGTGGGCACCGGTGGTGGCCTGGTACCTTATATCGAAGACTTTGGTGGACCTGATCAAGTAGAGAATGCAATGCGTGACGATGAGTCTGGCCAGGAGCCTGTTGATATCGTTGGTGACAGCGACGATGACACAGGTGGCGATCCACATGCGCAGCATCGGCCTTCAAGTTCTGGTTCTCATTAGTACCCTCCACACTTCTCCACACTAAACTTGGATGCTCTTGGTCAACAGGAAGACGGTGGTAACACATTGAGGGGATCTTCTACAGAATTTCAGATTGGGCAATCATTCCAGAGTAAAGATGAAGCTGTGCTGAGTGTCAAGGACTATAGCATCCGGCGAGGTGTTGAGTACAGAGTCATCGAATCAGATCATTTGAAGTATCATAGAAAATGCAAGGAATTCGGCAAGGGTTGTAGTCGGTTGATTCGTGTAGTGCTTCATGCACGAAAGGGCACTTGGGAGGTTAGGAGGTACAACGGGCCACACACATGCCTCGCAACTTCTATTTCAAGTGATCACCGTCAGCTGGATTACCACGTTATCTGTGCGAGGATTCTTCCTATGGTTAGGGCAGATGCTGCGGTTACGGTAAAGGTACTTCAACAAGCGACAGAATCCGATTACGGTTTCAGGCCTAGTTACAGGAAGGTTTGGATGGCTAAGCAGAAGGCAGTGGCACAAATATATGGAGATTAGGAAGAGTCTTACGCGGAGTTGCCACGTTGGATGCTAGGGGTCTAGGCGACAAAGCTGGGAACAATCACGGTGCTGAAGAGGTCTCCTGTTTGGATTGGTGGTGGGGTTGATGAGTCCACGGTGTACTTTCACCGGCTTTTCTGGACATTTCCACCCTGTATTGAGGCATTCCGGCATTGCAAGCCCCTCGTCAGTATTGATGGTACCCACTTGTATGGGAAGTATGGAGAGACGCTGCTGTTGGCGATAGCTCAGGACGGGAACTCGAACATTCTCCCGATAGCATTTGCCCTTGTGGAGGGTAAAAATGCAGAGTCGTGGTCATTCTTCTTGTCCAATCTCCGAGAGCATGTGACTCCTCAGGAGGGTATCCTTGTTATCTCTGACAGGCATAATGGGATCAAGGCAGCGCTTGAGGCACCTGAGACTGGGTGGCTGCCTCCTCGGGCTTTCCGGGCCTACTGTATTAGGCATGTGGCTGCGAATTTCACCCTAACGTTCAAAGGTAAGGACTCAAGGAGGATGTTGGTGAATGCTGCCTACGCAAAGACTGAGGCTGAGTTTTACTACTGGTTTGACATCATGCAGACTGAGAATCCAGCAATGTGTGACTGGGCCAACCGGATGGAGTATGACAAATGGACCCAACATGAGGATGCTGGTCGACGGTTCGGGCACATGACCACAAACATCAGTGAATGTGTGAACTCTGTGCTAAAGGGAACTCGCAACCTGCCGGTCACATCGTTGGTTAAGTCAACCTACGAGAGGCTTGCTCAGCTATTTGTGGTACGGGGACAGACAGCAGAGGCACAACTCGGATCTGGGCATGAATTCTGTCAGGCATTGGTCAAGGCTATTGATCGGAACCTAAGAGACTCTAGGTGCTTCACTGTGACATTATACGACAGGCATCAGTCCGAGTACACCGTCGTGGAGACAACACCAACCGGGAGCTTCTCGCTGGGTAGCTATAGAGTTTCCCTTAAGGATCACCGATGCAACTGTGGCCACTTTCAGGCGATGCATTATCCTTGTTGCCACGCCATTGCTTGTTGCGCCTACTCCCGGCTTAACTGGGTGTCATATGTTCACGAGGTGTATCGTATGAGTGAGGTGTTCAACGTTTACAAGCAGGGGTTTCTCCCACCTATCCCTGAAGGACTATGGCCTCCATATGCTGGGCCTACCATCATCCCTGACCCTAATATGTGGCGTGCAAAGGAAGGTCGTCAAAAGACAACCAGGGTCCGTGGCAGTATGGATCAGTCTCAGGAGAACCAGCCGAAGCGTTGTGGGCTATGCCGTCAGCCTGGGCATACGCGGAGGAACTGTCACCAGCGAAGACAGAGTGGTAGAGGGGATGCGTAGATCTCATGTCGTGTAAAATGCCGTCTATGCTGTTTCAGTTGTTTCAAGGTCTAGATAATCTTAGTAATGTATGGTTGGTTAAGTCTGTGTCTGCCAACATGTTTCTTTAATGCAAAAATTTCAGATGAATAAATTCCTGTTATTTTACTTGTTTCATTAAACCACTTTGGTATCGTTCATATTGTGCATTATAATATAAACCTTAGAGTTACATATCAAAGAAGCTGAAACCGGTTAAACTGCTAGGTCAAAAGAAAAATAACATTTAACATAAGTCTGAATGCCATAAATACTCACTAGCATGCTAAATACATAAACTAACAAAGTCCTTACCGGACAGGAGCATATAACATAACTAATCAGAATCCTCAATGGTGTCACTATCATCATCGTCGAACTGGCCAAGCAGGTGACCTCCGGTGCCACACAAAGGAGGACCCCTCACCCGCCTCGGTCTGGGATCTGCCACTGGTGCTGAGGGCTGTGCGGGAACCGCGCTGAAAGCAGAGGCAGGTGTCCCTCCTAACGCAAACCATGGGTCAGACGGAGATACTGCAGGCTCGTTGAGGTCAATTGCCAACTGAGCCTGAACATCGTCACTCCGTGGCTGCTAATCATCAAACTGGCATGCTCCTCAGGCATCTGTGGCCTATAATGGGTATCATCATCATCCCTAAGCATGTCTGCTATGTCCCTGTAGAACTCGGACTCAGTAACAGGATCATCAATGTCCATCCCGACAGCAGCGGTAGTAAACTCAGTAAAGGCATGTGGGGTCACGTTCCCAAACAGCTGAAAGCTAGTACCCACGTCGAACGTCGGCTGATCCATAGCTGATGCTGATCCAACTACCTCCTCACCGGGAACGTGATGAGTGTCGTCACCCTGCTCGGATGGTCCTCTGTCACCCGCACCTCGACGGTTAGGCCACTCAGGTGGCCGTCTGCCTCTACGTCGAGGAACACGGTAGTCCACTGCATCCCCAGGCTCATCACGTGGAACGTCCTCCTCCAAACGGTCGGCAAACTCCATCCACTCGTGATCGGTGGTCCGGGTCCCTATACGGCGATGCCGATCGACTCGTCTGTTATCTGGTCTGTCATAAACGTGCACTCTAGGAGGTGCCTGGGACGACCCTCTGTGACGCGCCTCCTCAGTCAACACAATCGGCCTCAGATCCTGAAATGCTACATCTGGGGATAGGAACCTGTGCGCCACATGGCACCACCACTCAAGGTACTCTGCTGATGGACCGGGGTCGAGGACTCGATCGACCCATATGACTGACTGAAGCCTGTTCTCCCAAAGCTGGTGCCACTCCTGATAATACGTGGGAAATCACCGGTCCCACCCCTACCATCCTTCGCATGTAGCCAATCTATGTTCAGAGCTGGCTGTGGGAGATGCTGAACACCGCCGAACTGGGGTAGAACCCTATCGACCTGGTGCCACTCGATCGCAGCAAAATATATCAGGCTAGTGACGGCCGTCCATAGCCGTCGGTGCTCGTCAGCTAGTATCTCCGGATGAATAACAGTAGCAACATCAACAGAAGAATAAGGCTCCCACACAAACTGTATCGAAACAGCAAGAGTTTCATGAGACAATGACATCTAAGAAAAAGTAGTTCAAGTATCAGCAATAAATAAATGACTCACATCGTGGACACGCAGTCGATCCAGTGCAAGGCGTGTGGAAACTAATCTCTGTGCCCCTGCATCATTCCTCGGCACAAACTCAGCCCACCTACAATTTTAATTAAAATGATGTCAAAACAAACCATAACACATGCTGTTTTTACAATTTATGAACGGAAAATACTAAACCCTACCTAGAAGCAAGAGGAAACCCAAACCGGTCAAAACCAGTGGGCCTCAGAGTGGAAAACCTCCAGAAAATCCAAGACTGTAGTAGCTGTAGCGGCCCAGCCAAGTTAACGACGTTCCTGTTTGTACCACGACAAAGACACCTATACACCCAGGCCAGTGCAGCCGAGCCCCAGCTATATCTTCCCAAGTCGTCCAATGATGCCAAATAAGGCAACCAGCGAAGGTGGACCCGGTTTGCGTTCTTGTCCACAAACAGCTGAGACGACAACAGCATCAGGATATAAGCACGTGCGTATACACGCACGGTCTCATCAGTAGCATCTGCAGAGAGAACCCGGAACCTCTCGTGGAACCATGTGTAGCACACTGTCATCTGCTTGACTTTACTCTGTAGAGGTAACTCCCCGAACAACTCCCGGAACCACACCCAAGCTGGTCTACCGTGTTCCATCAGATTCTCAAACTCAGTCAGGCACCCACTAACGGGCGCACCATCAATCGGCAAACCCAGCTGATACGCGACATCCTACAAAGTAATGGTGCACTCACCAAACGGCATGTGGAACGTGTGGGTCTCCGGACGCCATCGCTCAATAAATGCGCTAAGGAGAGACTCATCAACCCAGAACCACTGACTGTTTAGCCTAGCCAGATGATACAAGCCCGCAGTCTCCAGATACGGTATAATCTGGTCATGTAAGGGCATATTCTGCTGCCTTCTAACGGCGCTAATAACCCTATTAGGCTGCAAAATGTGGGTAACAAAATCCCTTAACATACAACCATTACAAACAACACCAAACATAATTTTCGTAAAAATTATTAGAATCCCTACATTAAATTCATTGATTCTCTTATTGTGTAATAAATAATGAAGCTACGAATACTATGCACTCATGATAACAATATAAATAGAGAAAAAAAAATATTTTTCAATAAAATATTAACATTCATAATAAAATATTTCACAAAAATACTATTAACCAGACTAACAAAATAAATAAGCATAATAAAATATTTTTACTAAGAATACCGATAATAATATTAACATTTACGTAGACAATATTAATAAACGCCTCACATTTTGATTTACAGTAACCATAATAATATCAATATTTATGTAAATAACATTAATCAGAATAACAATACAAATAAACATCATAAAATATTTTTACTAACAATATTCCTAATAATATCAATTGTTATATTGGTATGAATTTTAATAACAATAATAATAACAATAATAGTAACTAACCTCTTCGTCGATATATCCTGCCACGTGAGCGACGCCATTTAATCGGTACAAGCGATCCTCACCCTCCATTGGCTCCACCACCCACTCCTCCTTCTCACCTCCAAAGTTTTCCCAAATCCTCTCAACACAGGAAGACCTTCCTTTTTTTTGTGATGATGCAAATGATCCGTCCCAGTCTTCAGCGGATTACTTATATAGTTTCACACACATAAACCGCAGTGGGTTACCGGATTTTATGTGTAATCCATGTTCCTCATAAACCGTGGTGACTTACCACGGTTTATGCCTGCCGCGCCTCCTTCGTAAACTGCTGGGACCTCCCACGGTTTACACTCAATAATTTTTTACCCTAAACCACTGGGACCTGCCACGGTTTATGCACGTTTCGGAAACCGTGGTGGGTTGCCACGGATTACATAGAGTAGGGTTTTTGCACATGCACGTAACAACAATTCATTTTGCACATTTAGATAAAGGATTCTGCCATTTTATTTAAATAAGTGAATTGCCCAAAAAATTATATGAATGTAGAGCTTTTTTGTTATTATAATATCTTTTTTTTTCATCTAATAGATTGCGGCCTCTTACAAAGTGGGAGTTGAGATAGTATTGAGATATTAACTCCAAATTGTTGTTGTTGTTGTTGTTGTTGTTGTTGTTGTTGTTGTTGTTGTTGAAGCTCAATAATTATAATAAGAAAATTACTTTAATATATATTAAAAATAAATTAAATTACATTTATATTTAACTATTTATATATAAATACAGAATAATTAATTTTGATGGTTAATTTTAATGTGTGAATAATATTTTTGTATTTAATTTGAATTGGGTCTAAAGAATTAACTTATCAAATTATTATTTGAATTTTGAATAATTGACTTATCACATCATTATTTCTAAATAATTTAGAGTACGTTTAATATACTCCAAAACTTATTTTTATCTAAATTTTACTATAGTAGGTTAAATTGATTAGAGATATGATGATTTCATGCGTTAAAAGTGTGTATAATTAATAAATTTATCCTTGTAATTATACATAACAATGATAATCTACCATCTAGTTATGGAAAGCTAGAGAACAATTACTTTATTTATAATCAAGCCACATGAGAAGAGTTGGTTAAATTATTTCTTACTTGCTTCAGCATATATATTTGTCGTTAAGAGTTAAAATTGGGAAAGGACCCTTCTAACTAATAATATAGGAAAATTTCAAACAAGGCTTGATTAATTATTAGATTTAGACATGCGAATATTGTAAATTTTTTACATAATCTTTTAGACAATTAAAAATAATAGATAATTTTTAGTTTTATAATTAATTATAAAATAATTTATATAACTCTTAAAATAAAGAATTATATCAAAATAATTTTTATGATAATAATTATAATAAAAACTGAATAAACAAAGATAAAGATCATAATTAAAATGAATACACAAAGTTTGTTGTATGTAATTTTTTGTTTACTTTTAGTATTGTTGTATATATTTGATTATTTGTAACTCAAAATGTCAAAGTTATGGTTTTGTTTTTTCATTTTCTAAAATTTGATTGATTAATTTCTAAATTTTTTCAAGTAAGTAAATGTGTTGACGTGATATAAAACAAAAATGGCTTAAATATATTGTTATACTAATTTAATATAAATTTTTATATAATAAAAATAGATAAATTATATATAACCTGCAGTTTTCATTGACCATAATATTATTGTAGAGAAGTGTTAAGAGTCAACAAATTTTATAATTTGTAGTTATTAATTAATTATTATTAATATTTTTAATAATATAAAATTATATCTAATAATATAAAATTACTTATTTTTTTTAATTAAATACTAATCAAATTTTAATATAACTGTACTTTCTCTATTATCGTATATACACGCCAAATAATTAAGTTAAGCCGGCACCCTAATTATTAATAGTGCCATAAATCATTGCTATGCTGTATGACTTTTCATGTAAGTTCGTTGTCACCTGCTGTCAGATGAGTTGGTCACTCACTATTTTTTACTAAATTATTATGTATATAGTTTGCGTGCATGAATGAAGCTAAGCGACAATTGATCCTTTCTACTTATAATGGATAATCGGATATATGGTGTTGAAGGAACGGGTGACATGCTAATGTTAATACTTAATAATGTCACACCTACAACATTTTATTGGACCAAACTACTCTAACCGGAGTTAACATTGGTTTTTGACTTACTATCAACGTTGCGAAAATAGGATCGATCAATAAATCGGTAAAATTATTGGTTCAATAGTTTATTAATTCGACTGGATTCAACTGAAGTGTAACCGATTTAATTAAATATATTAAATAAAATTATTTTTTTTTGGTGACTTTTTTTTGGGTGACTAATAAAATTATTAAAAAACTTAAAATAATCTTAAATATATAAATTCAATAATTTCTAACTTAATAAAATTTAATATTTCACATAATAAATTATCAATTACTTAATATTAGAGGTTCACAAACAACTTCAAACATCAAAGTTTATAACTAAACAAAAAAAAAAAAAACGTACATAATGACAAACCCATAATGTTCTACATTCAAAAGATACAATTACTAGAAAGTTTTCAACTAATCAAAGGTGCAACTCATCAAAAATCATAATTATCATTAAGTGTTCCAACATCTCCATCATAAACAGGTAATCCAAAACCACCATCATCAGAAGTACCACCAAAAGAAGCTTTATTTGAAGAATCTTGAATAGCATTATCTTGTGGCTGTGGGTTACTTTGTGATTGTTCCATCTATAACAATCAGAAAATCAAAGACAAGAAAACAACTTCAGAAAACCATGAAAATAATGAAACAGCAAGCATATTCAGAAGCAGCAAAAAATATTCATCATGAAATAGCAAACAGAAGCAGCACAAATATTTAGTTGCGTGAATATATTGATGACACAGAAGATTATATCAACATACAGGTATATATGATATTCATTTGGTCATGTATATGAAAGATAACTTTTGCTGCCTAGATAATTGTCACTGTTCATAATATATGTAATTTGTTCATGCAGCTTGACAGTCACAGAAATCAAGTGATTCAAGTAAAATAAAAATTTCAAACTATTTCCATTCAGAAGAAACAAAAAATATTCATCATGATTCATGAAGCAGCAAACAGAACAGGCAGCATAGAAAATCAAAACAAAAATCAAGATCAGAACATATTCAGAAGCAGCAAACAGAATAGGCGAGCTCATAAATCAAACATAAATCAAGATCAGAACCTCAGAAAATCAAAAACAAAAATCAAGAAGGCAGCATAGAACAGGCGAGCTCATAAATCAAGATCAGAATCTCAGAAAATCAAAATCAAGAAGCATAGAACTCATAAATCATAATCAGAATTCAGAAGAAAGCAAGTTCAAAATCAAGAAGACAAGAACAGAGTCTTATCGGCGAATGAAGAGGCGGGCTTGGCGAGCTCGGCGACGTTCGGCGACGAGGAGGCAGACTCAACGCGGTGGTGGTCGCGGTTGCTGTGGATGGCTGTGGGTGGCGAATGAGGAGGCGGGCTCGGCGAGCTCGGCGATGTGGGTGGCTCGGTGGTTTCTGGAATCTGGAGTTTGGTGGGCGGTGGCAATGGTGGCCTTGGTGGGTGAATGGCCGCTGGCGCTGAATGCACTTGGAAAGGGGAAGAAAGGGGAGATTGGGGTTAGTGGCACAGTGGATTAGGGTTAGGTTACGCGTACGCCTTTCTATTTTTTTTTTAATAAGCCAAAACGATGTCGTTTGGCATCGAAGTTGCAAACTACTAAACCGTCAAAAAATCGGACGGTTCTTCCGGTTCGCCGATTAACCGCCGGTTCGACCAATTTTTCTACCGGTTCTTTGCCAGTTGGTTTTCGAGATTATCGGACCGGTTAAATAACCAATTTCCGATTATTCCGGTTGAACCGACCGGTCCGGTCCAGTTTTCAGAACGATACTTACTATTACTAAGTCAATAATGTTAATGTTACTAACATTGGTT
This sequence comes from Arachis duranensis, assembly GCF_000817695.3. Taxonomy (NCBI): domain Eukaryota; kingdom Viridiplantae; phylum Streptophyta; class Magnoliopsida; order Fabales; family Fabaceae; genus Arachis; species Arachis duranensis. The sequence continues at coordinate 22,045,970 of NC_029776.3, forward strand.
TTTGACTTACTAACATTGGTTTTGTCGTCTTCTTAGTCCATGCCTCTCT
>NC_029776.3:22046163-22051857 GCF_000817695.3 Arachis duranensis
ATAATAATGATATATGATTTTACATAGAATAATTCACTTAAACAAATAAAATAAGTATTAATATTATATGAATGTCTTAAGATCAAACAATTTATATATATGTTCAATTTTCATCTTTACTCTATGTAAATTAAAGTTATTAAACTTGATTTAAACTCACTCCACACTACAAGACACGTGGAGGGTGGCGGCAAAAAATTTTCAGCCTTTCACCTTGCCGCCACAAAACAAGTCTGGAGAAGAAGGTTTTCTTCGTGTGTCGCAACATCAACGACGGTTCGATTCAGAAACATTATTAGGTGAGTATTTTATCATAGTTTGATTTTTTGATTCCCTTTTTATCTTATAACCATTAATTGATTCCCCCTAATTTTGTAGAAACCGCAAACTGAGCTTGGTAGTGCGCGAATACCATCGTTGTTGCTCTAACGTGCGCAACTGCTGTTGATCCATCCCCTCTCTCTGGCGTCGAGCTTTTGCCTCTCGTCCACAATTCCTGAAACCCAAACTCCCTCATTCACCGTGTGCAAAATCCCTAACTTCTGCTCCACCTTGCGCCCCTCTGTGGGTTGTCGAGATGCGCAACTGTCATCCGTGCTTCTCTCACCGGCGTCAAAGTTTCTCATCTCCTTGATCGTGCATGAAACCGTTACACCCTCCTCTATCATACGCCAATCTGAGCTATCGCGGCCTCTCCCCTGTCACTGGTTCATTCTTTCACTTTGATCTTTTCTTTTTGTTTTCATTTTAGGTTCAGAATTTTGAAAAAGAATTTGTCTATATCTTCTATTAATTGGGCTTAACTGCTACTGTTTAGAGTTAGGAATTTGAAGGTACCACTTTTTCTGATTTAATGGGTGCTTTGTATTAAAATTGATAGTTGGAGTAAATACATTAAAAAAAGGGGTCATTATCATTATTAGAGGTATGAATTGGTCATGGATCATGCTTTCTATTTTTGGAATTGGAATCATTAAGTAAGAGGGACTTAGGTGCGTGTATAGATCAAAACAAAAAAACGCTAAGGTGTTCATGCTGATCTCTATTATGCTCTTTGTATGCTACTAGCAGCTATGTTCTGTTTCTGAGCTTGGACATTTGAAGCTACTATATAATTACATTCTAGAGAGAGTTTCAAGAACTAAATACATGCTGTTTTAATGCAGATTGATTTGAAACTGAAAGTGTATAGAGGCTCTTCAACGAAGAAGGTTCTGGTGTAGGAAGCGACGTCGTTTGGTGTCAACACTATGATTCTCGAAAATTGGGCGACACAGCATACAATCTGGTCGTCGGTGTCGGTTGCTAAGTACTGCGCAAAGAAATTGCCAAAGTGTGTCTCTGTTTTCGCTGTTGATAAGAATTGCAAGATTGCATTCAGAAGAGAAGCTTCTAGAGCACACTCTAATCAAGGTTAATTTTCTTTCAACTTTGTTATTTGTTATGAATATGATGATTTTAATTTATTATTATTATTCTATTCATCTTTTACATATGTGAAATGTAGAATTGATCATTCTCTTAGTTAGAAAAAGAAAAATTATAAGAAGAAATTGTGAATAATACAACCAAAAATTTTTTATTTTCTTCCATTTTTATTTTTTCCACAGCGGACACGCTAGTTAGCTCCTTGTAGCATATATATCTAAGTAAAAACAAGTCAACTTGTATGATTAAATAGTTTATCGAAATCAAATGTAAAATGAGCAAGCAAATCATTTTTTTCTCTACCATACAATTGTTGTATCATTCTAAGGAGTAATAATGTTGTATCTTTGTTGCATTGAATTTTTTAGTTTTCAAAAAAGTTCCTCAATCTGATCCATTTATGTGTTGGCAAGTTGTAAAAAATTGAGTTGTGACATATATTAATTTTTTGTTTTAATCTTGTGTTTAATTTTAACTATTAACATAAGAATTATCACTTTGTTATTGATTCTTCCAAGTGACAAATGAACGTTGATATTTTTATATTTCATATGCTGTGTTGTTGGTAGATTATTTGTGTTTTACTCCTTGATTTTTATTTTAAACAAATTTGCTATAAAAAAATATTTTATTTCAGCAAAATTTATATCTGATAACTTTAATCCATCCAAATGGCATCAATGGAATATTGTAATGAATTTGAGCACTAAGTTACTGATGTGTACCAAATTTGGAGACACCAAAAAGGCATAGAGCGAAAAAAGGTAGAGTATACAAAATTAAAAGAAAAGTCATAAATGTTCTTAGAAGTCCTTTATATATCTGTGTTGTGTTTCATGATTCTGTGGGAATTTTCTTGTAAGTTGGGTTAGCACTTAACAATTGAAACCTTGGTAGGTGACCAAGTCAAGTTTAGAATTGGGGTTAGATTCTAGACTTGTCCCAGATAGAAAAGGTAGTTCTTAGGGAGAATTGGTGTATGTAATCATGATGATTATAGTGAAATTCCATCATTGTTGTAATGGAGACTGGATGTAGGCTGCATTGTACTTGACAGCTGAACCAGGATACTTCGTGGTGTGATTTTCTCTCTCTCTTCTACTCCATTTATGTTTTTGCTGCATAGGAGATAAAACTAAAAAATATCTCTTGCTTGTTTACAAGATAAAAAGAAAAAGTCTCGTGACTAGGTACGAGACAAAAAGTAAAAAATCTCCGAAAATTATTTCAAAGGCCAGCAAGTGTTACAAGCAAAAAAAGAGACTAAGATTCAACCCCTTCTCTTAGCCACTGATAACCATCACCATTTATTTAGGTGAATTACTCTTTTACATACATATATAATTTTTATATATAATATATATATTAAAATAGATCAGATGACATAAATTATATTTCATAAATATACTACATATATATAACTAATAATTTTTATATATGTTATAATTTATTTATTTATATAAAATTATAGATATTGTTCATACTATTTGAACTAACCACTGAATTTGAGTCCGTTTATAAATTTTTGGAAAACTAAATTTGAGATTTCAAATAAATTTAATTATTAATGAGTCAAATTTAATATTCGTAAATTAAACTTGAATTTGGCCCGGCTAAAATCTTTTCACCTTCACGTACTCCTAAATGTATCATATATATACCGTCACATAGAGTGATACTAATTTATGCTTATGCGTATGTATATGGTTTAATCAAGTTAATCAAATTAAAAAAAATCAATTAGCAATTGAAGCTTAATGCACTGTATATAAATAAGAGATTTCTTTCGTTTTAAATTAATTTTCTCTTTGTTTTTTGAGTTCATTAAAAATTAATATATGACATATACCTGAATAATATTGTTGTTTTATATTAATTTTTAGATGATTTTTATAAAGTTAATTATTAATTAACAATGAGAGAAATATACAAACCGCAACTGCCGCCCGAGCATACCATTGTTAAAACTAAACTCAAAAAGATGAGTGGAAAAGAAATAAGAATATAAAAAATGGCACGCACTTGCATGCAGGTATGATGAATTCCCAAGACACATATTAATTAATATTGAATAGAAAATAAAAGTGAACATATGTTATAACAAGGGAGGGCTAATTAAAATTACGATTGGATCAGACATTTTGTTCAGAGAAGAACGTGATGACTTTGTGTGTTTGGGGCTTTGTTTACCACTATAAATGATATGGAATAATGCAACTATATATATATATCTTAATAGTTTAATTTCCGCCACATCTTGAAATGGCTATAAACAAAAAAATTGTATCATCCTAAATAAATGCTGAAAATAAGCATTTTCCACTTAATTAATACACATGTAGACAACAACATTCATGTTCATATATTCATACGCTGATTAAATAAGGAGTATCAATATTTGCTCAACTCTAAATAATCAACGTTAAATTTTAAATTTTAAATTCTAATAATATAAAAAATAAGATTAGTTTTAAATATTACTTAAAAAAACGGCCCTATCACATTTCTTCTAAATAAGTGATGTTGAAAAATACTGGTGATTTCTGAATCTTATTGATTTGAAATCTGAGTCGAAAACTTTGTCTCCTTTAATTTCTTATTTTCTTTGTTGATTATTGATTATTATTCCGTATAAGGTAGGTGCTTATATAGGGGATTTTTTATGCCCCTATTAAGGGTTGAGCAATAAGACTATAGTTGGTGAATGGTGATGTGTGTAGTCCATCACTGACTATATCACTTCCACTTCCTTAACACTTATATTCGGATCCTCTCAGAATTTCTTTTTGTGCCAATATTCTAATTTTTTGGACTATGCGGCAATGATTATGTCTCTCATCACTTGAAGCTGTGAATTTACCTTCAGGGGCATGCATTAGGCATACCAATAAATATAACAATAAAAAATATTAAAAGGCCACTTTATTTGTGTGGTGTTTATATGAGGCATTTCAGAGTGGGAGACTAAGTTGCTTTATTATTATCGTTGAAATTTATCATTAGCAGCTAGAGGGTTGCATTCACTCTAGACTATGGTATTGGATGAATTTCATATCTATCACTCTTTTGATTGAACCATGTGAATTCAATTAACATAACATGCATGGTTTACTAAAGCAATGGATCGGAGAACTATCATAATTGTGTTATTTTTTTTTTTCAATTACCGAATGCAATAAGAATAATGCTACTGTTGCTATAAAAAATGAATTTTCCTAGATATAAGGGCGTTTCCATTACAGAAGTAATAGTTTCAATTACAAAAATTGGAAACGGATAAACTAAAGTAGAAGATGATACAAAGAACGTCGAAGTCAAAATATATAGTTTAGTGTCTTTTCTTAAATTTTAAAATTTGCTTTTTGACCTTTAACATTAAGTGGGGATATGGGTGCGAGATTTGAGGAACAATTTGAAAAAGACGTAAAATTTAAAGTCCAAAAAAAATGTGTGTATCAAAATTTGGAGGTCAAGATTCTTTATGGTCAAGACAGTCATGGCTGAGAAAAAGGAGAAAATAAGATAATGGACAACATGCTCCATAGTAAATCAATCTGTATGATCTATAAATAGTATAAACTCATACGAGTTCTGCGATTTCAATAAAAAATACTAGATCATTGCATAAATCCATAAAATTTTTAATCTCTGCAATACAACGGAAGAACATGGAGTATAAGTACATGTAAGTATTAGAAATTAACTTTTAATTTATTTTCTATTGTTAATTTGATTCATTTTTCTTTCGGTTCTTTACATTCTTTCATTATGCTATTTTTTTTAAGATTTAGTTTTATGATCATTAATTTAGAACTTTTTTCTGTAACACCCTTACTACCAGAATGTCAAGCTTCTGGCTGCACCACTCTGATAGCAAGAAGTATTATGGCTACTTCATATACTTAATATTAAAATAGGAGCCTGTGACTCGACACCATATCGCTGATTTCTTTAAAAATCGGAAATAAATACTTTATCTTAAGAAGAAAAAAAACAAGCAGGCATAGATTCATATAGAGATAAGTATGATTTTGGTCCCCAATGTAGAGATTGAAAATTTATTTCGTCCCCGACCTTTTTTTCGCTCTAAAATAGTCCCCAAAGTTTCAGTTTGTTTTAAAATCGTCTTTTTTACCAATTTTATATTTTTTATTACCAAACTACCCCTCATTAAAAAAAATTATAAAATAAAATAAATATAAAATAAATAAAAAAAGAAGAAAGAAAGGGATAGATACAGAGAAGGGGGTGGGGAGAGAAAGAAAG
>NC_029776.3:22051957-22056870 GCF_000817695.3 Arachis duranensis
CACGAAGGGAGAAGGGGGGGAGGGGGGTTTTGGGAAGAAGAGGGGGAAGGAGAAGGGTCCTCGCCGCCGCCACCGGTCTTCACGGACACCGCCGCTCTTCGCTGCCACCGCCACCGCTGCTCCTCGACAGTTTCTGGTTTCTGGTTTCTTGTGGTTTCTTCTGGTTCTGCTACTTCTGCATGCTTATGATTATCAATCTGGTTTCTGTGTTGCTGTTGTTCTTTTGATTCCATTATCGATTGAGTTCTAAGTTATGAGTTTTGTTTTTCTGATTTTAGGTTCTGAGTTTTGACGATGACGATGATTTTGAGTTCTGGGTTGTTGTTCTTCTATTTCTTACTGTTTCTATTGTTATTTGTTTGAGTTCAAATGATGATTTTCTGAGTTTTGATGATGATGATTTTTTTTGAGTTCTGAGTTCATTGGTGTTGCTTCTGCTTCTGTTTTGCTTTTGTTTCTGTTCTGCTTCAGCTTTGCTTTTGGTTGATTTGGGGAAGAAGGAGAGGGGTATTTTCGTCCGTAAGACGATTTTAAAACAAATTGAAACCTTGGGGACCATTTTAGAGCGAAAAAAAAAACCGGAGACAAAATAAATTTTCAGCCTCTACCTTGGGCACCAAAATCATACTTATCCCATTCATATACAAGACTTCTTACATAATATCTTATAATATAATATACATATAAAACATACAACTTTTATCCCTCTTATAAAATTGTAAAAGAAAGACGAGGGAAGAAAACAATCTAATTAGTACAACAACATATAAACCAAACGCAATATAACTCTTCATAAAGCTTCTTCATCCGGTTCCTGAAAAGGTAAAGCTGTAGGGGGTGAGAACCTAACCACACGGTCTCACCACAGAGTTTCAAAGTTATCATAAGAAGATACTTAATAAGAAAACTGTTTTCAAGTTCAGTGATTATCACTGCCTTATGAATATTTTAAAAACCAATAGTTAATCATTTCAAACCCTTTCAAAGAAATAATATTCAATCTTTCAGAAATCCAAAACCTTTCTTTTTTATAAGAAAATCTTAATTAGAGACCAACCACGAAATCAACCAACACAATCATCAAATCAGCACCAAAGCTCATTCTCAAAAGCAGCACACCAGGACAACACACAAGCAAAACAGACAAAGAAAATACATGTTTAGGTAACAGTTACAACAAATAGTTCAGGTAGCAGTTAAGAATAGTTTAACAATTAGGCAAACCAAAACAAGTTCAAACCCAAGCAAAGCATACAAATGCATATAATGCATGCCTGTCCTATGGCTAATGAGCTCATTTGTCGGTTATCCAGCCAACCCGACAAGTCTGAAAACCTTAGACTATAGAGTATCGAATTTCAACTTGGTACACATGGTGGCAAGCCACGGTACTTTACCCAGAGAACTCATGTCTCAGATAATTCAAATTTATAAGTCATATGGATAATTCATTCAACATTCATCGACATCTAAGTCATTCTCAATATCATCATCATTTTTCAATTCATATCTCATTTCCAAATTCATTCGAAAATCATATTTCAAATTTAATCCTCATCATCTTTCTTCCCATTCCGTTCATCAATAATCCCAATTCAAAACACAATTCTTTCTTTGATAAATAAATCAATCTTAAAACATATAATGTTTAAAACCAAATCTTTTCAGATAATACTTTAAGTGAAACTTCCAATTTTATAAAATTTCGATAGCATCTCCTCTAAAATTTGAACACTACCACCCTTTTTGGGTCCCATATTCCAAACATTTCTCAAACCTTTTCTCAACCATTTCCAAATCTCAATCATTTTCCAAAATTCAACTATTTCCAATATCAAATTATTTTCAAATCGAACCAATTCCAATAATAAAACTCTTTAAAATCAAACCAGCTCAAATATTAAATAATTTATAAAATCAGACTAACTCAAAAATCAAACTACTTCGAGAATCAATTTTATTTTCATATCTCAAATCATTTCCAAAAAAAATCGACTCATTTACATTACCAAATAAATTTTAAAACCAAGAAAATCTACTTTTCATAATAATCAAGTAAATAACATTTTAAACCAATTTCTTATCAACCATACACCACTCACGCAATTAAGCAACCAATAATTCAGTCTAACAAACCATCACATCCACAAGACAAATATAATCATAGAAACATATCTTTTTGCATCAATATCTATTTATAACAACTCTGTAATATAAAATAGATTTTAAGAAAAATTCCTACCTCGATTAGTCGCAAGTTGCATAATTAAACCCATTAAATCCTTATTCTCATGTTAATCGGTAGCAACCGCAGAAATTCCCAAGCAACCACAGGGATCACGACAACAACCACATATCTGACATAATTTAGAATTAACGCGGAATGGATATTGAGCGATATTAGAACATAATTGATAATAGAGCATTGCGATAAACAAGAACGAAACCGAATAATCTTACCATGATAAACAGAATAGAATGACACAATAACAACTTCCAAATTGACCGGACAGCAGCTCCGATAGCGGCCGAAAACTAGTGGCCAGAAGCTCCAATGGCTTAGCAGCAACCTCAATTTTTGACATGCAACCCCATAAAATTAATCTTACAACATCTATACATCAGAATCCTTAACCGCAGATAACTAGAACGATTACAATACGAGCTTCAGAGCACAGGCAACTTACTGTGAAAGAAAGAATGACGGAAGTGGAGCAGCAGCTCTGACAACAATCTCCTACAGCAACAGCACTGTTTCCCGGCAGCCAGAGGCGCGGTGGCGCAGCCTTTTGCAGCGGCAGTGACGAACGGCGGTGCTTTTCTTCCTCGGTGCGTCCCTGAGTCACACGTCTTCTCTCCCTTCCTTGGACGGCGACGCACAGCAGTGACAGAACCATCGGCGACGGCGGCAAGGCTCAGCGATGGTGGCACGCACGGCAACGCGGTGGTGACGCGAACAGCTTGCCTCCTTCCTCGCGTCACACCGTCTCTATCTCCCTCAGTCTCGGCATCGCTCTTCCTTTCTCCTTCGAGCTTGACGGCATTGGACCCACGGCGGCGGCGGCAGCGAGGATGAACACGCAAACACAGCAGCAGCGGCGCTCTCCTTTCTCTCCTCTCCTTCTCTCCTTCGGCTCCCCAATCCTCTTCGTCTCCCCTCTTCTCTTTCTTTTTTCTTTTTCCTTTCTTTCTTTTCTCTATCCGTATGTGTTGTAGGTGTGTCTGTGTTAGAGAAAGAAAAAGGGAAAAATGGCGGCTAATTTAGGGAAAATTAGGGTTAGAGTTTTGTTTTAGCAATTTAGGATTTAATTTGGATTTTGGTTATTTTTAATCAAATTAGGGTATAGAGTGTTAATTTGAAATCTAATTTAATCTTTAAAATTATTTTAAAATATTATTTGTTGTATTAAAATACTAATTAGTTTGAAATCAAATTCTCTAATTGAATTTATAAGATAATAAGATTAATTTTTTTATTCCTAAAACTTGAAGTATTAAATCATAGAAATATCAATTATTTGATTTAAGTCACATAAATATTCTTGTCATTCCGTAACTACTAATTTTGTAATTTAAATATAGAAAATAATTTAATAATTATAAAATTAGGTAAAATTATAATTAATTATCAAAACCTGATTTAATTTTTGATTTAATTAGCTTTAATAAAATAATTTCTGAAAATAAAATTGCTAATGAATAAATAAATTGAAATTAATTCATAATAAGATTTATTTGAAAATTCCGGGTCTTACATTTTTACTCATTTATTTATTTATTTGTTTTACCTTGTTAATATAAATTTTTTACTAGTAATTTCGACGCAAGTCATTTTGATATTATTGTTAAATAATTTTCGAGTCGAGCTCACTTTTTTTTAAAAGAGCGAAATGGGAGCAGCCTAAACCGTGAAAACGGGGTTGTGGGAGAGCTATACAAGCGTCGTGCTGCTAGGCGAAGCGGTGGAGTGCTGCATCCTAGATAACGAAAGTCCAGTAGCCAAAAGCATCACTAGCTTACGCTCTGACCCGAGTAGTATGGGGCACGTGGAATCCCGTGTGAATCAGCAAGGACCACCTTGCAAGGCTAAATACTCCTGGGTGACTGATAGTGAAGTAGTACCGTGAGAGAAGGGTGAAAAGAACCCCATTAGGGAGTGAAATAGAACATGAAACCGTAAGCTCCCAAGCAGTGGGAGGAGCCCAGCCCGGGACTCTAACTACGTGCCTGTTGAAGAATGAGCCGGCGACTCATAGGCAGTGGCTTGGTTTCTTCGTATCTACTTTTCGGATTGAGATCTTGATACAAGTTTGATTCGATATCCTATTAAGATATACCAAAAATCGAGTGAAACAGCTACACATTTAAATTTTTTTTAACGAAGTCCAATTAAATTAATTTAATAGAATAAAAATTAATTATAACTAGTATTATGTAATTATTTGTGTTTTTTGGTCGGTGCTTATGTAAGCAATGATGTTGCTTTGTTATCAATGGCTGGAGTGCCTCTTAGAGAAACAAGGTTTAAACATTGATGAAATAGTTATTATGGTGTAAGTAAAATTCTTTATAAATAAAGAGAAATGAAATAAGACTGATCATTTTTTTTTTCAATACTTAGTCAACTTTAAATATTAAAAATTAAATTTTAAATTTTTAAATTTTAAATCTTAAATTTTTATATTATAAAAATAAGATATTAGTCTAAAAAATTAACTTTTTAATATTTCTCTCTCATAAAAAACATAGAATGTATCATGTATGTATTAGTCTTAAAGAAATGACACGCTTATTTTCTATAAAATGTCTAAATAATATTTTATTCTCTTTTATTTATAAAACATATATTATATCATGCAAGATTAAAATAATATTTTTTAATTTATTTGACTAAAATGACGTCCAATAATTAT
>NC_029776.3:22056955-22072262 GCF_000817695.3 Arachis duranensis
AACATAATAATAAAATATTTTAACTTGTTACAAAAATATTTAATTTAATTTTTTTATATATTTCATAATTAGTGAATAAATATTAAAATTAATAATTTTTTACATTAATAGTAAATATATTTTATATTGTTATTATTATTATTTGAGTCAACCAAATAATTATCACTAATTTATATATAATAATTATTGAAAAGTATTTTGGTCAAATAGACCAAAAAAATTTTATTTTAACTTTATAACGAAAGAAATTATATATTTTTATAAATAAGATGAGAAAAGATATCATTTAAATATTTCATAGAAGAAGAGAATGTTTTCTTGGTATTAATTGAGAAGTTTAATTAGAAGTCAATTAATGCGGTTAAGATTACACTTTTATAGCTTGTTATTTGTGTTGATATTAATTAGGGAGTAGATCCTTTTAAATGAAAAAAAATAGATAATATTTAATGAAAGATTTTATTTTTTATTATATTTTTTTATTTATTTTTAATTTTATTTGTAAAATTAAAGATAGAAAATTATATTTTATTTTTTTCAATAATAAAAAAATAGAGAGAATCCATTTCCTATTAATTATGATATAGAGGAGAAGCAAAGTGGTCATGGTCACATAAGAGAAGAGAGTATGAGTAAGATGGGAAAAAAAGAAAGTGAAAAAAGCAAAAAAGCAGAAAAGGATATTTAAGGGAATTGAGTGTCGGAAGGGACCCGACCCATGAGACCACATTGTCTATTGTCTAATAACATTGACTCTCCATTCCCATGACAAGTTGCTATTACCACTCATGCTCATTCACCTCACCAACCATCCCATACATAATCCCTAAAGCAAAGTTGACCAAAACTTATTACTACCCTAGACAAAATTGACGCACGCTATAATGCTAAATCCTTCCGTTTAAATAGGGTTAGAAATTTGGATTTCGTCTTTTGTAAGAAATTAATTTATTAATGAAGATAAAAATAGTGATATGTAATATTATTGGTGTATGGTGTATAATTTACAAATATAAATTTGTCATATTCAGTAACTTAAAAAATGTAAGTTATATTTTTTGTGAAATAAAAAAATAAAAACTGCAGCAACTGCAAAAACACAACTTGTGTTTGTCAAAGAGGACTATTCCGTGCACAAAATGTGTCACAATTCCCTGCAATCTACTGTGTTGACTATCTTGAGAACTCACCAAACGTAGGTTATATTTGTCAGGCCATAGTGATAAATTTCAGGTTGCGATTGTCAGCGTCGTGAATGCATGCATGACACGTATTGGAGGAGAGTGTTGAACAGGCCTTTAAAATGAAAAACGCAGGTGAAAGAGGAAAGTGTTTAAAACAAAACGCAAGGGTGGTTCCAACGAGAGATTGTGCGCTGAGGGGAGGAAAAGGATTTGGAGAAAGTGTGGGAGGAAGAAGAATAGAAAGTTTAGGGTTTAATTTTATAAAAAAAAATGGTTTGTAATTTTAGTTTACATGAAAAACACATTATTGAATATTTGGATCATTTTCAATGGATAATTTTTTTTTATTTTATGATGAATGAATATATTTATTTATATTTTATTTATTTTTGTTTGAACTAGTAATTTTATTGTTATTATTATTATTATTATTATTATTATTATTATTATTATTATTATTATTATTATTATTATTATTATTATTTATAATACTGTTTATGATAATGATAATAATTTATTATTCGTTTTTGTCATCGATTTCATAGTTGGCTTCGAATTTCTATTCACTGTCATTGTTATCTTAATTCCCAATCTATATTCCCGAGCTCATCAACATTGACCTCCTCGCCAACCGCCTCCAGCCCCAACTGCTGTTCGAACTTAACGTACAACTCTATCATCGGCACGTGAAATTGGGTTTGTTGATAATATAGAACATCTGCTGCATACTTACGTCGTCATTGATGGACATTATTTAAAACTGTAATAGCCTACCAAATATTTGTACAGGATTCTTATATAAAATGTTGCACACCCTTTTCGAAATGTGACTTTGTATGTTATCACAAAAATCATTTTGCAACTCTACAAAACTCATAGTGTATGAAATAGCAAATGAAAACGGACATTCACAAACAAAAGTCACCCCTTCATGTGTGTTTAGTATAATTTCACCGTTATAATACACTCGCAAATTTGCAATACCTTTCATAACTTCAACCTCACATAACCCGACTTTCTGCCAAAAAAATTCACAACTATGACATATATGCAAAAAAGAGGATTAGGAGAAGTAGAAGTGGAGTAAGAAACTTCGAATGAATCCCGCTTTGTATTTATAAATAAGACTCTTGTTCAAAATATTTTTTCTTCACAAAACGCAACTTGTGTTTTATGCTTTTAAAAAATTTTTTCTGACACTTTAAAAATGCAACTTGCATTTTGTGACTTTAAAAAAAAATGTGACAAAAAAATGTAACCTATGTTTTATTTTTTCAAAAAAAAAATTAAAATCAATAAACACAGACTGCGTTTTAGGCCAAAAGGAAATAAAAAAATTGAAAACTCCCAAAAAATAAAATGCAGCCTGCGTTTGTTTAGTTAAAAACAAATAAAAAAGGTAAAATCTAAGTTGCGTTTTATAATGACACCATAGCAGTAAAATTTTTTTGTATGTCTATTTTATTGCACTACATCAAAAAAATTTTCATATGAAAAAAATTAGCCATGTAACCAGTAAATAATTAATTTTTATAAATATATTAAAATATAAAATACTAATTAAAAATAATTAAACAATATATATTTATAGTAAATATATGATGATTGATTTGATTATATATATATATAAATATTTTTATTTTACAAAAAGATTGTAGAAGATAAAAGTTTTTATTGACTAAAAAGATCAGAATTTTTGTATATTAAAAAAAATAAATAATAAACTTTTAGTTATTATTTTTATACGAAGGAATTTAATTTTTTACTAATAATTAATATTAAATACTAATTATCTAAAACTTAGGATAAATAGCACAAATAAATTAAATAAGAATCAATATTATACAAATGTCCTAAAGGGAATTAGCTTACATGCATGTCTTAAAGTAACTCTATGTACATCAAATTAACTAAATTCGATTTACGCTTTTTCAATGTAAATCGAATCAACTATATATTCTATATCAATAGTAAATCGAATTTAGTTGATTCAAATTTACTACTGAACAACACATATATAAAACCAGCTTGATTTGACTTACTACTAATAGATTATTAACGTTTACAACTTTTAATTTTATATTATATTAACTTTTAAAATATAATGTCAATAAAAATATAGCCCCATTTGGATTCAAATAAAATATAGAAAGAATAAAAACAAATAAGAATAGAAATCTAACTTTTGTGTTTTAATTCAAATTCTAAAAAATCTATATTTTTATAAACTTATCAATTTAAAGGAACTAATAAATAATTTCTAAAAATTCATTAAAAATCATCCTTTGATTCATTAGCATCTAAAGAATCATTACCGAAACTTTTGATGTTAAAAAAGTTAATATAAAATATAGCCCTCTAAGATGATATAAGAGTTAAAACTTGAAATTTTTCCAGAGTCAGAAGTAACAGATAGTTATACAATATAAAAAGATTAATTATATTTATAACATCTAATTTGAAAAATAATTAAAATACTATATCAATTAAATTATTATTTAATTTGTACAACATATACATGTTAAATCGAATCCAATTGATTCAATTTACATTAAAAAAGTATAAATCGAATCTAATTAATTCGGTTTACATAGATATACAAACAGTAAGCTGTTTTGTTTTATGACATTGGTGTAATATTGGATGCCAATTAATTTGTTTATGTCATTTAACCTAAAACTTAAAAAAATTTAATATGTATACTTTTATATTTGATTAGGTGTTAAGTTTATTGTACAAATAAAAATAATTAATTTTTATGCTTGTTATTTAAAAATAATATTTTTTTATATATATAAAAATATAATTAGATATTAGTATAAAAAATTTATATGAAAAGTTATAAACTTAACAAAAAATAATTTTTTTGAAATAATTGAATTTTGATTCAAATTATTAATCACAACATTAATATTTTCTCCCAATTNNAGAGAGATAAAAAAGAGAGAGAGAAAGATAAAGAAGAAGAATGAGAGAGGAAGTTTGTTAATTTTGGAAAAAAATATTTTATTTTAATGGTAATAAAAGAATATTTTGTGATACATTTTGATTTGTCAAATTAGTAATATAGAATATAAATTATAAGTTATATATAAAGTGGGAAAGGTAGAGAGAAATAGAGAAGGAGAGGAAGTAGATAAGAGAATGGAGGAAGGAAATTTATTAATTTTGGAAAAACATATTTTATCTTAATTTTAATAAAAAAATATCATGTGACATATTTTGGTTGTTAAATTAGTAATATAATATAGTTATATTTTAATTTTAATTTTAATATTTTAAAAAAAATTTAGTTTTAATTACAATTAAAAAATGTCATGTTGCACATTTTGATTGTTAAATTTATAATTAGTTATTAATAATGATATGTAAGAGAGATAGAATGAGTAGAGAAATGAGAGAGATAGAAAAAAAGGGAGAGAGAGAAAAAAAGAGAAAACTCTTTAATTTTAGAGAAAAATTTAATTTCAATTATAATAAAAAAGTGACATGGGGCATATTTTAATTGTAAAATTAGTAATATAATATATCGCTTCAATTTTTAACCATTTCAATAAATTAGCGAGTAAACACCAACCCGACCCTTGTCAATTTTCACGAAAGACAAGACAACCCCTTAAAAAAAAGATATTTCGCCTCTCAACCTTTTTATTTTGGGATAATACGATCCCTACTTTTAAAAAATCGTTAAATAGTAATAAAAACTAGTTTTATGTGGTTTTATTTGTAATTTATGGAGGTTTTAAACTCGCACAAACTATTAATAAGTTTATTTTTTAAAAATTATTTCACCGATGGTGGTTAATTAAGTGGAGAAAGACCGTTGTTGAAAATGATGTCGTAAAAAAAGTAATTGCAATATGAATACCTTTTAAAGAAAGAAAATATTATCGAATAAGAAACAAAATAAGAGAACATTCATATTGATGGTATTAGTATTGGTATTGGTTATTGGTAATGATGACCGTAGAAGATGAGATACTAATGATGATGATAAAATATAGTTACACAATAAAAATAGTAGAGATAGAAGTGATAATGATGAGAATGAATTGAAAAAGATAGTGGTAGTAATAATTATAATTAGTCATATTATTGAAAAAAAATTTGTGGAGTTTAAAATTTCTATAAAATACAAATAAAATTTCACAAAAATAATTTGTTACTATTTAATAGATTTTTTAATAAAAAAAATTATATTATTCCAAAATAAAAAATAAAAAATCAAAATATTTTTCTTTTAAATAAAAATCATCTTATCTTTGATATTATATTGTTCTATCTACCAGAGGAAAAGACAGTGCAAAACTACGAGACTTTTGAGGTGTTTTGAAGTGATGTCCGCATTGAGTATTAACTTTGACAAGTCTAATTTGATACTGGTGAATTGTAGTCAGAAGTGGGTTGGTCGGATTTGTCGACTATTAGGGTGCCAGGTGGCGAGTCTACCAGTGAAGTACCTGAGTATTAATTTAGGAGCAAACTTGAAGCTAGTTAAAACATAGAAGCCAGTAATAGATAAGGTAGAAGAGAAACTTAGTTTGTGAAAAGCAAAGATGCTCAGTAAAGTAGAGAAGTTGGTTCTCATCAAGTCAGTGGTTAATAGTTTGCCTACTTACTATTTGAGTTTGTATAAAATACCGGTATGATGGCAAAAAAAATTTTCATTGCAAAGGAGGTTCTTTTGGGGAAAGGATCGAACGATGGACGACCTGAGTTGGCTCTTGTAAAGTGGGAGTTAATATAGGCACCAAAGAAGTTAGGAGGGCTAGGTGTGGGAGATGCAATGATTCGTAATACCGCATTATTGTTTAAGTGGTGGTGGAAATTTTCTAATGGAGATTTTTTAAGAAAGATTTTCTTTTATGGAAGGAGATTGTGTGCTCCTGCAATAATCTGGATCCTGGATGGTTATTGTCTACTCAAGCTTTACCAGCAAAAGGGGGTCTGTGAAGAGATATATGTCACTTGTAAATAAAAGAGTAACATATCAGACAAAAGATGATTGACGATCTGGCTATAGAAGTAGGTGATGGTAGATTAACAAGATTTTGGAAAGATTCATGGCTACAGTCGGAGAAGCTGAAGACTTTACTTGATTTCAAATAATAAAGGATCCGTGATTAGGGACTGTGAGTTTTGGGATGGGATAAAGTGGATATACAACTTCCAGTGGAGGAGAAAACTCCACAAATGGGAGACTGACAGTTTGAACCAACTGCTTGATAAAAGGCACACAAGATAGAGTGGTGTGAAAATTTGATAAGGTGGCGTTTATACTACTAACTCATTTGTGCAGATTTTGCAGGTACAGACTTTGACGAATGATATCCTTAGCTATAAATTCACAAATGGAATCTAGAAAGAACTAGTGCCTCCCTCGAGTAGAATTATTTACTTGGTTTGTGTTTGTAGGCCGAGTTAATACAAAGGATTGATTGAGCATATTTGGCATCATTGAACGAAGTGATAATATCTGTGTTATGTGTAATAAGAAAATTGAAACTGTATAACATTTATTTGTTACGTGTGAGTATGCTTGACAGGTGTGGTACACATGGATTACTTATATGGGTCGTATATGGAGCATCTCAGGTTCCATAAAAGAGCACTTTGAGAGCTGGAGAATGATACTCTTAAAAAAAGACGTGCGAAAAATATGGTTTGTGAGATTCTTTTCAGTTATATGAAATATCTAGCTGTGTAGAAATGAATTTATCTTTTAAAATAAGACAATAAATATAGTGAATTGTGTTATTAGGTCGTTTTATTATTCTAAAAAATAATACAAAAATTAACTCATATTGTTGATGATTATGTCAAAAATGATATAAAAATTGCTAAATTTTATGTTATATCTTTTTGTACGCCCTATTGAATATATTGAACTTGTTCTCTTTTAAAAAAAATAGATAAAGACCGAATTAAATCTTTTCTCTAAATGAGCTTTGTTTGTCTTCTAAGAGTTGTGGTCAATTATGTTTCCGTGACTTTATTTCATTAGGTGTTTAACATTCGGTTTCTATGAAATAAAGTGGTATTTTCCAAGAAAAAATTGTCCTGATTATATAAGCTACATTGATTACCCGTGTAAGCTTGTGGGGCTTCAATTGAATGTCTAAAATTAAAGAAATTCCACATTCAATTCTTCTTCATAATCATATCTGATCCCACTCATAATAGAAAATTCCTTAACATAGACAACAATAATACAGGTTACAAGAGTTGTGTTGGTTTATAGTAAGATACATAGATTTCAATGAAGGATAATTACTTGGCCGTCAAGATCATTAAATAAATTAAACTCCATAGCTTTTTTTTTTTTTAATTAGTGGTAGTGTAATAATAGGCAAGAAACTTCAAAATATTCCTCCAATATTATTCTATGCCAATATATACGGCAAATTGAATCTTGTGCTATCACAAAGCATTAAACCTAAAATGCCGGATAGTATATCTTATAGATAGATGTAAAGATAGATTTTGTTCTCTTTGCCGAATTTTTGTGTTTTAAAATTGGACACATTAATTAGTAAAAGTAGTTCTATAAAAAGAAGAGAATAGAGGAATCATGAGGAACACTGCTGGTAGGTACTTAGAATTAAATGATGATGAATATCCCTCTAAAATAAGATTAATTCCATAACTCTCTTCTCTCTCTCTCTCTCTGCATTATTTAAAACTCAAAAGGCAAAAAGTTCTTGAGATAGGGACCAAATTGAAATATATTAAGGTTGCCAAGCGTGGAACAGTGTTGTTAAGTAATGATTTTGTCTAAGGAGCTTAAGGGGCCTCTCAAGCTTTCCAGGTTTAAAATATGAAATATGGAAACATAAGTAATTAAATCATAAAAATGTAAATTACAACAATCACCTGCTGCACAATTAGATAATATTGTACATAATATTCCTTAATTCGCCGGTATCACATTTTATATATGTATAAAAATATCCTTAAGAGAATTTGTTTTTCTTTTTCTTGCTCGAGAAAGTTAAATTTCAACAATCAAAAGTATAAATACAAAAGAAAGACAATATATTCAAAATGGGTTGCTACATGTATATTGTGAGATTCAAACCCCCGACACTTGTTTAAGCGGACGAGTGAGCTGATCACTCGACCAACCCAAGTTCATTATAGAAATAAAGATGTTGACAATAACAATATGATATTCTCATAGGTCTAGAAAAGTGTTTGCATAAACCATGATTTGGGAGTGTAGGATATAGTTCGGAAAGAAATGCATCTTTGCCGATTGAATGTTTGCACTTTTTTCTTCTTTTTTTTTTTTAATAGCAAAAGAAAAAAAAGTTTTGGAGTTATGGTGTATTGCATGGGAGCATCATATGTTGGGCCATAATAACACTCTTTATAATTAATTAACACTGTAATACATCATCGTCTACATCATGATGATGCTGCTCCAACCATATACATGAGTTTTTAAATTAAATTGTGAGTTACGGCGACTAAATAATTATGACTAATCGTATGATTCACTGGCCCCTATGCACATGCAAACATATATTGATGGCAAATTGATCCTTGCAGCAGAAAGGTGTTCGTGGTGGAATAAATTATTTTATTAAGTAAGATTATTCATATTAAGTCATTAAAAATATATTATAATATAAAAGCGTATTTTTATTAGTAGAAATTGAAAATTAGACAGAAGAATTGTATCAGTTTTTTAATGGGAAAATAGCAATAAAGGCGATTTTAGTATATTGGAGACCGAAATTATGAAGGTCTATTTATTTATATTTGAGCATGACACTCATTAAATCCTAAAGCCCAAATAAAATAGTATCTAAATACAAAAGATAATTATCTAAAGAACAAAAGATAATATATATAGTTTTATTCTCATTTAATTTTAAATCAAAAGTAATTATAACTTATTCAATTTAACATCTATAACAATAGATGAAATCACCATTATATAAATCATTTAATTTAAAATAACATAACTTATAATTATAATTAATATATGTATTGTCCACAAACAAATAAAAAAATTAAAACAGTTCATAGATCTTGGAAATTAAAATGACCTAGATTGGGATATGTTAACTTACGTCTACAATTTAGAAACCTAATTTTGGAGGTTGAGTTCATGCCTTATATATGATTCCGAGCATCTTTGTATCCAAAAAATAAATAAATAAAATAAGCAAAAACACACACCAAAAACTCTCAAGCAGAGACATACCACTTTGATAAATTCGTTTGTTTAACATATAAAACAAGGCTGATTAATTTTTTTCGAAACAATAGACAAAAATATACATCAAAATTGATACGATAGGCAAAAGGTGCCTTTTAAAATATAAAATTGTTTTAATACATCCAAAAATAAAAGTTTACCATTGAGAGAAATATGCATATGTCGTATTAGATGATATTATCTAATATCCTAATTAGAGTTTTTGAGGAATATTTTTGTCTCTCATTATCTTTAATGTGTGTTTTTATTTATGTAGAGTAGATCAATAGTTTAATAGCATGTATAACAAGCTGTCCCACTTAGTAAATTAACATCACTATTAGTTAGAGTAGAGTAAGGAATTTAGTCAGGCAGTTATCAAATGTGTGGCTCACATTGAGTGTATATATATCAGTTTACAATAATGAAATCATACCTTTTGTTTCTCTCTGCTATTTCACATTTTCTGAGTCTCCCTCTCTTACGTGGAGCAACTCCTCTGCCTCACCACCACGCTCTGCAACCAAACAGAGTTTCCACATGGTGCGGTGAGCGTGGAGTTGCAAAAAGAGTGTAACCACCCTGCGCAAGATCACATCTTTGAGGAGATTCGTGTGAAGCAGTGCTTACATGATTCGATCATCAATGGAATCGAGCGTGAATGACGGAGAGGCGAATTTGAAAAACCAAGCGTTTTCGGCGAGCGATATGCAGAAATTCGCACGCATGATGGCCAATTCAACGCGTTTCAAGCACAAGCGTTAAGATCCAACACGAATTTACTGCAAGATTCGTCTAGTCACTTCTATTTGCACCCTAGCGAAACCCCTGGAATTTCACTCACGGATGCTCCATTAACCACCTCGAACTACCATTCGTGGTCAAGGTCAGCGACACTTTCACTCAATGCGAAGAACAAACTCCGATTTATCGACGGAACCCTAGTGAAGCCAGAGAGGGACGACCCTTCCTTCGGAGCCTGGGATCGTTGTAATACATTTGTTCTATCTTGGCTACACAGATCTCTCAGTCCAGAAATTCTCCAGAGCGTCTTATGGTGCAACAACGCTTACGAGCTATGGATGGACCTGAAGCACAGATTCGATCAAGGGGACCTGTTCAGAATTGCAGATCTGGAAGAAGAATTGTTTTCGTTAAGACAAGGTGAACTCACTATCACTTCTTACTATACTAAGTTGAAGAGTATTTGGGAGGAATTAGATGAGTTTAGACCTATTGCATTGTGTTCTTGCCTTTATAATTGTGAATGTGGAAAGAATCTTGAAATGATTAGAGAGCACAGAGAGCAGTCCCATGTAATTAGGTTTCTTCGAGGATTGAATGATCAATATGCGAATGTACTCTCCCAACTCATGCTTGTAACACCCTTACCAACTGTAGCAGCAACCTTCTCCTTGCTTTTACAGCAAGAGAGACAATTGATGCACTCAATAGATCCTGAAGCAAGAATGATGGCAAATACTGTCAATACGAATGCATTTGAGACTTATCAGAATAATGGAAATAGTTCAATTAGAGGAAGAGGTAGGGGCCGTGGGGGCAGAGGTAAAGGACATGGCCGAGGAACACCAAAATTATGCTCTCACTGTGGTAAGACTGGTCACCTAGTAGACACTTGTTATTACAAGCATGGATTCCCACCACACATGCAAAGGAATCAATTCAAAGGGAATACTGATGGCCCAAGTGCCATGAACTCAGTAAATTCCATAACTACTGCGAGTAATGAAGAGAGCAGCATTGAACCTTTAATCCAGAAGGATGAAAGAGTCAGTCTTGATGGGTTGTTTTCGGATAAGCAAAAAGAAGCCATATTTGCCTTGTTCCAACAACAATGTAGTGACCCCTCAAATAATGGAAATTTGGCATCTGTACATGCACCATCCGCAGGTACCTTCTATCTTTTATCAATTTCCAGCCATATTTTAAATTGTCATGACTGGATTTTGGATACAAGAGCTAGTGCTCATGTGTCATTCTCACTCGATTTCTTTCAATCCGTTAAAACAATAAAACTTGTTCAAGTCATAATGCCAAATGGTTCTAAAGTTGTCACAACCATTTGTGGGACAATTTTCTTTTCAGCAAGTTTCTACTTCACTGATGTCTTATATATCCCTACTTTCAAGTATAATCTCATTTCAATTTCAAAAGCAGCTGATGCACTTTCTTGTTCCTTTTTGTTCAATGCACATGATTGTGAGATTCGGGAGCGACTTACCTTGAAGACGATTGGAGTTGCTGATCAAAAGGGGGGATTGTATACAATGCGGATCAAACCTGTTTTGGCAGCAGCACCGGAACTAATGCATACAATAAAGGGTGATGTAGCTAAATCTGTGCCTCTTGTACACACACACAATATCATTCATACATTAGATGATGCAACACTTTGGCATCATCATTTAGGACATATCTCATGTAATAAGATACAACAAATGAAAGTTGCATATCCATTCATTACATATCATAATAGTGATGTACCATGTTCTCCATGTCACTATGCAAAGCAGAAACGTTTGCCTTTTAATGAAAGTCACACCAGATCTGAAAATGTTTTTGATCTAGTGCACATGGACATTTAGGGACCTATAGCTATACCATCTATTTCGTGCCACAAATATTTTCTCACAGTGGTTGAAGACAAAAGTAAATTCACTTGGCTATTTTTTTTTTGAAAAACAAATCTGAAGTCAGAAAATTGATTGAAAATTTTGTCCAACTTGTTGAAACTCAACACAATAGAGTCATTAAGTGCATTCGATCTGATAACGGTCAAGAATTTTTGATGCCCTCATTCTACCAAACCAAGGGTATTATACACCAAACCAGCTGTGTGGAAACTCCACAACAGAATGGGGTAGTAGAAAGGTGACATCAAGAAGTCTTGAACGTAGCCAGGACACTCATCTTTAATTCAAACTTACCACTTTGGTTTTGGCACTATGCCGTGGCTCATGCCGTCCACATTTTAAATAGAACACCTCACATTAAAATAGCACCTTGTAGTCCCTATCAGGTCTTATATCATACCTTACCGGATATTAAACGCCTCAAGGTATTTGGTTGTTTGGTTTATGCATTAACTTTGGTTTCTCATAGAAGAAAGCTTGACGCTAGAGCTAGAAAATGTGTTTTCTTAGGATTTAAGTCATGAACTAAAGGATATGTTCTGCTAGACACAAAAACCCGCGAGATAATAATCTCAAGGAATGTGAAGTTTTATGAACAGTTCTTCCCTTTCAAAAATACCACTGGTCCTATTTCTTTAAAAACAACTACTAACTATAAATCACATGAACATGTTGATCCTTTTCTCCACCATGATCCCACTTCGTATCCCTGCACTAATACACATCGGCTGGATAATATGGTGCCGCCGGCAGCTCTATATCCGCCCCCTAATCCGTCTCCAGATTTTGATTACACTCACACACCAATGGCAGCATCTCAACTCACTCCTCATGCATCATCAACTACCATTAATCCACATTTTTCACCACATTTGCATTCACAAGATTCTGCTCATAGTCGCAATTTAGATACATCACACCCACCTATGCAGAATTCAGCACTGCCTAATGTGCAGTCAGAGGTGCGCCGATCCACTCGAATTAAACACAAACCTGCCTACCTTCAAGACTACCATTGTATGCAATCCACCACCACTGATCAACAGCCCTCCAGTCAATGCCACAAAAAATATCCTCTCTCCAATTATGTGTGCTTGAATTCCCTTTCAGCAGGTCACAGGGCCTTCTCGACTGCTTTATCTACTAACATTGAACCACGAAGTTATGAGGAGGCAATCACTCATAGTTGTTGGAAGAAGGCAATTAGAGATGAACTCAATGCTCTTGAAGAAAACAAGACATGGACACTGACTCCTCTACCCAAAGGAAAGA
The DNA here is from genome assembly GCF_000817695.3 of Arachis duranensis. Lineage (NCBI taxonomy): Eukaryota > Viridiplantae > Streptophyta > Magnoliopsida > Fabales > Fabaceae > Arachis > Arachis duranensis. The sequence goes on from NC_029776.3 coordinate 22,070,272, forward strand.
AGGCGATCGGTTGTAAATGGGTCTTTAAGACCAAGTTTAAGCCTAATGGTGAAGTTGAGCGACATAAAGCCAGATTGGTGGCGAAGGGATTCACCCAAACTGCTGGGTTCAATTTTTTTGATACGTTTAGTCCTGTGATTAAACTAACTACTTTGAGAGTCTTGCTCACCATTGCTTCGACTAAAAACTGGTTTGTGCATCAGCTCGATATCAATACCGCGTTCTTACACGGTGACTTGCCCGAAGAAATGTACATGAAGCCACCCTTAGGTCTTCAAGTCCCAATTGGTTCTATCTGTAAATTACAACGCTCTTTGTACGGCCTCAAACAAGCCAGCCGCCAATGGCACCAGAAATTATGTTGCGTGCTCATTCAGTTTGGGTACTCTCAGTCCAAGGCCGATAGTTGTTTGTTTACCAAGTCCACCGCTGCATCATTCACTTGCATCCTTGTCTACGTGGATGACTTGGTTTTAGGCGGGAATGATCTTAGAGAGATTGAGAGAGTGAAACACTTGCTTGATGACAAGTTTAAAATCAAGGATCTTGGGGAATTAAAATTCTTCTTGGGGCTCGAATTCGCTAGAAGCCACAGAGGCATAGCAATGTATCAAAGAAAATACACATTGGACCTCCTTGAGGAATTTGGAGTACAAGATGCAAAACCAGTCACCACACCTATGGATTATACCACAAAATTGTCAAAGTCATTAGGGAATCAATTGCAGGATGTTTTTGCATACAGAAGACTGATTGGGCGGCTGATCTATCTGACAAATACTCGTCCGGACATATGTTTTGCGGTAAGTAAGCTAAGTCAATACCTGGACTGTGCAACGGATACCCACTTCAAGGCAGCACTCCATGTCCTGAGGTATCTCAAAGGTGCTCCAGCCAAAGGTGTTCTATTCTCAGCTTCAGACAACCTCAACTTGACAGCATTCTCTGACTCCGATTGGGCAGCTTGTCCCGATACTCGTCGGTCTGTGTCTGGATTTTGTTTTTTCCTTGGCAAGTCCCTGATGTCATGGAGATGCAAGAAACAACAAACTATCGCGCGCTCCTCTGCTGAAGCGGAGTATCGAGCAATAGCGCTCGCCACATGTGAAGGTACCTGGCTTTCTTTCCTTCTTCGAGATTTCCACGCAACACCTCCGACGCCAATTACCTTGTACTGTGACAACCAGTTTGCACTACATATCGCAGCCAATCCTATTTTTCACGAATGAACAAAACATATCGAGATTGACTGCCACACTGTGAGAGAGAAGGTCCAAGAAGGCATTTTGAAGCTGCTCCCTGTTTCATCAGCAAATCAGGTTGCTGATATCTTGACTAAACCTCTAGCACCTAATCCCTTCTTGTCTTGTGAAGTCAAGTTGGGTCTGATCAATTTTCACACCCCCAACTTGCGGGGGGATGTAGCCAGATTGTAATAGAGTAGATCAATAGTTTAATAGCATGTATAACAAGCTGTCCCACTTAGTAAATTAACATCAGTATTAGTTAGAGTAGAGTAAGAAATTTAGTCAGGCAGTTATCAAATGTGTGGCTCACATTGAGTGTATATATATCAGTTTACAATAATGAAATCATACCTTTTGCTTCTCTCTGCTATTTCACATTTTATGAGTCTCCCTCTCTTGCGTGGAGCAACTCTTCTGCCTCACCACCATGCTCTGCAACCGAACAGAGTTTTCACAGAGGGGGACTAAAAAAGGATTGTTCTTTTTTTTACGGGTTGAACAACTAACTCCCAATTTTAAAAATTATATCACAATACTCACCTATATTATACATTCACGTTCTCAATCTGATTATACTAGAGTTGATTTTGATAAAGTGGAGTTGAGTTCAATTTAATTATACTAAAGTTAATTTTGATTAAAATTGAATTTGTTTCAACGTGATTTATGTTTGAATATTTTGATTTAAAAATAATTATAATTAATAAAATATTATTTAATAATAATTAAAATCACTTTTAGATA
>NC_029776.3:22072286-22084033 GCF_000817695.3 Arachis duranensis
AATAATGTCTAATAGTTATAAATTATAATAATAAAAGGCAAACAAATTTGTAAAATTAAACAAAAATAACAATAAGGTGCATAATAAGAAAGTGAAATAAAATGAAGATGGATAGTTAAAAAATAAAATAAAGATAATTTTGCATGTAGAAAAGATGAGAAAAATAACAAAAGATAGTTAAAAAATAAAATGAAGATAATGTGTATATAAAAAAAAGGAAGTAAAAAAGAATAGTTGAAAAAATAAATTTTGTAATTAATTTTTAAAGATAAAAATTAAAAACAAAAATTACAAAATATTAATTTAAGTAAACATAATTAAAAGAAAAACATTCAAAATTTTTGAATGTACGTTCATGCTTTTGAAAGCTAAACCAAGCGTAAGCTAAGGATTTTTCATTCGCTACGGCCTAATTCAAGTCTCAAACTGGAATACATGTATTACAAAACAAAAATAATTATCACTATACTAAGGCTTGTGTGTGTTTGGATTGGTTTAGAACCGAAGTGGATATTGAAAAATGAACAATTTGTCTAAATGAAGGTGTAAGGCATATTTTTTATATAGACAATCGAAGTTAGGTCCATTAGAACGCATGATGTAGGCCATATAAGAGTGGGGAAATTCCATTGGGCCTATATGAATAGTTTCATTGGAGAATTACTAATATGTTTTGGTAATATTAATTAATTTGATTTTGTATTGTATTATGCTTTTTTGGAGTGTTTGGATAAATACAAGATGCATGAACGAAAACAAAGAGCCAACAAAAGCTAGTTAGTAGTTAGAGTAGAGGAGTTGCAAATTTTGGGCTACAATCCTTTTTTTTATTGCCTAAAGCTACTGGATTTTTTAAGGAGTTGGCCCAAAACTAGAGTGATCAATTTATTTGCTCATTTTTACTGTTTTATCCCAAAAAGAAAGAATGGAAGATACTAATAGTACATTTAATTTGTACTTTTATTTTTAATATTTTTATTTTTTAAATTTTATAAAAAAAAACAGAAAGTAAAAATTAAAAACAGCATTTTATTATTTTTTTTACTGTCTTTACAAAATCGTAAAAAATAAAAAATAAAAGCAAAAAATAAAAATGCAAACTAGATGTACTATAAGTTTTTTTTAAATCTTTGGCTTCGTAGGTTTTTTTTTCTATCACTTTTGCTAATTTTCAACACCTTGTTAATAGTTATTATTATTACTCTTCAATTTAATTTTCTCCACTTTTCTCACTTTTAACATTTGAATTCCCTGTTAATTTCTTATTTATTATAGTTATTCCTCAAATTTCCTAATTTTAATTTCTACTTTTCATAACTTTCTAGGCAGAAATTTATTTCATGAAACTTTTTAATCAGTTATGATACATCATTTCTTGAGTGACGCCCCGAATTACATTATTAAATTAATTATAGTGTAATTTGTTAGCTAATATGATATACCTCCTACAAAAGGTGAATACTTTATCCAAGGGTGATGAATTGGCAGGTATTTTATAATAATTCTTTTTCGATAAAATAAAAAATCTCATGTGGTGCAACTTGCAAGTGAAAAGTGATTCAGTTTTGGAGGGCACATGAACAAATGATAATACAATTAGAGGCTACTCTCATTTATTTAATTTATTTAGTTAATATATCAGAGTTTTAATTTGTTCGATAATAATTAGTATGATATCGTTTAACTAAGCAGTTGCCTCATCATATATACATAGGACAGTTTAATTTGCTTTTGGATCGATTCTTAGGTCTTAATAACCTTAGGCTTCAAGAATGTGTTATTATTTGCTTATATAGCAACACTTTTGAGAATATATCAATTAGATGTTATATACAGTATACTGATTTAGACAATTAATTGATTTCCGAGGTTTTACTTAATAAAAATCACGAAAAATAGCATGCCAAAAAAAAACAAAGTCACGGAAAATAAAGCTAAGAAACACAGAAAAATATCCCTCTCTCCTCTCTCTGACAATTAGCCAAACATTATTATTAAGAAAAAATATAGATATCCAACTATTAATCTGCCAACTATTGACAATAATTATTAATTATTATTTTTTAATTAAACTTAAAAATATATTGATATCTATTAATTAGGATTTTGAAAATTAGAATTTTAACTCCAGTAAAGATTTACAACGTAAATCAAGAAGTCAGCAACCCCAAATTCTCTCCCTCTTTTCTTGTTATTTTTGCGCCTGGAACTTATACCGTCACCAGAACGCCGCAAACCACCACAATGTCTCCCTCGTAATTTGTAATATCGCCGACCGCTGCAGAGCCGTCCTTGTCGCGATTCGCAGCGACATCGACCACCACAGCGCCCTTCTCGTTGCGATTTGCAGCCTGCCACCACCGTATCGCCGTTCTCGTTGCAATTCGCGGCGTCGCTACCACTGCCGCAGCCTTTTCCCACACGATCCTCCACCACCACTGCAACTCTCCTCCCCTCGCGATTTGCAATTTACCACCGCAACCCCTCCTCCCCCACCACTGTCGCAACCCTTCCCCTCGCGATTCACAGATCACCTTCTCTCCCCGACGCATGCCCACCAACACGGTAACTAACGAGGTCCCTATAGTGTTGTTTCAGTTTTTTATTTTTTTTCTTAAATTTTTCATATTTGAAGAAATGTGTTTTGGATGTTTTGGGACTTTTTGTTGTTTTGATATATTTTTTTCGTAAAATTGCACGTCTTTTTATTGAAGAAAGGTATTTCATATTTAGAATTTATGTGGGTTCTTATTTTTGTCATACTTCGTACACTTATTAAATTCATTCTAATTGTTTCTATGAAATAAAATTATGAAGATTTACATATTCATATTTTGGCTACTTATATATTTATATTTCTTTATTAGTTTTTAGTTGGTGTCTAGTTGTAATTATATATATTCCTTCTTAAAAATCCAAAAGGTTAAAAGTTGAGAGCACCATAATTTTTCATTGGTTGAGGACATATGTAGAGCATAAGAATTATATCATGCCTTTATATTGTGACATAAGCACTAAGATAAAACCAAGTTCCTAAAGAGTTGTTCTAGTTGTTATGTATTTGAATTTATGTATTACTTTTGTTTTGGTGAATGCTTCTTTTAGATTCAAACTATGCTTATAGTTTTAAATTAACTCATATTTCTTTGTCTTAATTTTTGGTTTGTGCTGCTGAAATTAGTTTATGGTAATTGTTAGATATAAAACCAGTTAACCTAAGAAATTAAACTATTGATAGTGCCATTTTGTATACTGGATGTGTCTATATTAGTAGTCAAAATGGAACTGTTTCAGTTGTTGTCTTTATTCGCTAAACTTAGATGATTGTGTTTGCTTCAGAGATTATTTGGGTTTAGTTTTGTGTTTTCTGATTGTTGTTTATTGTTTTTTTTCTTGGTAGATTATGACAATTTGTACAAGAATAAGGAAATTTCGAAAGAGGAGGATAAAAAAGCACAGGTCCAAATAGATGTAACAAACAATGAAACTTATATTGTTGTTAATATGTTTACAGAGAAATTGCGTAACTTGAAAAAATGATGTACACATTCATATATACTTAGAAAGTTTATTGATGAATAAATTAGGTTCTTTGACATTCAAAATAAAAATCTAATAAATTTTTAAGAGTATAAATTACTTAATTTAAAAATTATTGAAAATCCAACAAAAAAAATATTCGAAAATTTAGCTAAAAATTCAAAATTTAATGGCAACTAGAACTACTATGACTATCTAATTAAAACCACCCAAACCTCCAAAGGTGATCATCAATGTTTGATTGAAATAAACATATCCATAAGAACAAAAGTTAAGTTTTTTGTTTAAGATTAGTATCAATAAGTGTTGCTTATTCAATCTTTTTTCCCAAGTCAATCTTCATGAGCTTAGCAATTAGGGCAGTGCACTTTTTACGCTAGCAACACTCTTGATCACGCAACCTGAGATGGAGCTTCAGTTTCTCTATCTGACCTACTTGAGAGACTAAGTTAATCGTAGCTTTCTTCGTTTACTCTTTCAATTTGAGAAAAATCACGGTCTTAACAAAAAAAGTCCTCAACTCTCAAAAAATAATATTAAAGTTCTAATCAGAAGACACATCTATTAAAAGCACATCTATTAAAAACACATCTAAACAAATTTTAAACAGAATATACATCTATTAAAGACACATCCATTAAAAACGCATTCAATAGAAGACACATCTATTAAAGACACACCCAAATAAATTGTAAACAGAAAACACATATATTATAGACACATCCATTAAAAAACACATTTAACAGAAGACACATCTATTTCAGACACATCTAAATAAGTTGTAAATAAAAAACACATATATTAAAGACACTTCCATCTAAAAACACATTCAAACAAATTTTAAATAAAAGACATATCCAATCCCTAATAAAAGGATATGAAAGAATCGTCCAGAACTCCATCTATATAAACATCTAATAGTTACCAAAATATCAAGGAAAAAAACTAAAAAAAATTCTCCAAAAATATCTCTTAATACTACAATTTTATATGAACAAATTCAAACCCAATTTCAAATATCTCTTAATATACATACACTATCTTATGCAAGAAAAAACCAGCAAAGCATTCAGACATGAAAAAATAAGTTCAAATAAAAAATTCAAACATCTACAGTTAATTAAAAAAATATTCATTCATTCAGTAAAATCAAAGAACATCTCTTATGAACCACTTACTCTATTATATGAATCCTACAAAAATGCAATAACATCCTCTACTAACAAAACAAAACACTAAAAATCTACTAACATGTCGAAAAATAACAGGAAAGATGGAAGATCAGCAACGTGTTTGATGGAAGGGGAGGTGTGCTTGGTAGAAGACTGAGTTGTCAGTTCGACGTATGGGGATGGAGAACCAGCGGCGTCTTGTACTCGTGACGACGACGTTGACCTGTGCCCGAGATTGTGGCGGCAGCGATGAGAAGTGACGTTAAAAGTTGGTCCAGCCCATTAAAAGTTGGCAGATTTTGGCATATTCCTTCTTGGTAACGTAGCACAGTTGAATTAGCAAATTTTGATATATTCCTTCTGGCAATGTATCACAAGAACAGATATAAACTCGTCAACGTCACTTCTCATTGCTGCCGCTACAAGCTCGGGCACAGGTCAATGTCATCGTTGCGAGTACAAGACGTCGAGCTGACAACTCAGTCTTCTACCGAGCACACCTCCCCTTTCATCAAACACGTTGCTGATCTTCCACCTTCCCTGTTCTTTTTCGACATGTTAGTAGTTTTTTAGTGTTTTATTATGTTAGTAGAGGATGTTCTTGTATTTTTTTGTAGGATTCATATAATAAAGTAAGTGGTTCATAAGAGATGTTCTTTGATTTTACTGAATGAATGAATGTTTTTTTAATTAACTGTAGAAGTTTGAATTTTTTATTTGAACTTATTTTTTCATGTCTGAATGCTTTGCTGGTTTTTTCTTGCATAAGATAGTGTATGTATATTAAGAGATATTTGAAATTGGGTTTGAATTTGTTCATATAAAATTGTAGTATTAAGAGATATTTTTGGAGAATTTTTTCGGTTTTTTTCCTTGATATTTTGGTAACTATTAGATGTTTATATAGATGGAGTTCTGGACGATTCTTTCATATCCTTTTATTAGGGATTGTATATGTCTTTTATTTAAAATTTGTTTGAATGTGTTTTTAGATGGAAGTGTCTTTAATATATGTGTTTTTTATTTACAACTTATTTAGATGTGTCTGAAATAGATATGTCTTCTGTTGAATGTGTTTTTTAATGGATGTGTCTTTAATGTATGTATTTTCTGTTTACAATTTATTTGGGTGTGTCTTTAATAGATGTGTCTTCTATTGAATGCATTTTTAATGGATATGTCTTTAATAGATGTATTTTTTGTTTAAAATTTGCTTAGATGTGTTTTTAATAGATGTGCTTTTAATAGATGTGTCTTCTGATTAGAACTTTAATATTATTTTTTGAGACTTGTGGACTTTTTTTGTTAAGACCGTGATTTTTCTCAAACTGAAAGAGTAAACGAAGAAAGCTACGACTAACATAGTCTCTCAAGTAGGTCAGATAGAGAAACTGAAACTCCATCTCAGGTTGCGTGATCAAGAGTGTTGCTAGCGTATAAAGTGCACTGCCCTAGTTTACGCTCATGAAGATTGACTTGGGGAAAAAGATTGAATAAGCAACACTTATTGATACTAATCTTAAACAAAAAACTTAACTTTTGTTCTTATGGATATGTTTATTTCAATCAAACCTTGATGATCACCTTTGGAGGTTTGGGTGGTTTTAATTAGATAGTCATCGTAGTTCTAGTTGCCATTAAATTTTGAATTTTTAGCTAAATTTTCGAATATTTTTTTGTTAGATTTTCAATAATTTTTAGATTAAGTAATTTATACTCTTAAAAATTTGTTAGATTTTTATTTTGAATGTCAAAGAACCTAATTTATTCATCAATAAATTTTCTATGTATATATGAATGTGTACATCATTTTTTCAAGTTACTCAATTTCTCTGTAAACATATTAACATCAATGTAAGTTTCATTATTTGTTGCATCTATTTGGTTATAGTAATCCTGTAACTATTAAAGACACATCTATTTGGACCTGTGCTTTTTTATCCTCCTCCTTCAAAATTTTCTTATTCTTGTAAAAATTCTCATAATCTGCCAAGGAAAAAACAATAAACATCAATCAGAAAACACAAAACTAAACCCAAATAATCCCTGAAGCAAACACAATCATCTAAGTTTAGTGAATAAAGACAACAATTGAAACAGTTCCATTTCGACTACTAATATAGACACATCCAATATACAAAATGGCACTATCAATAGTTTAATTTCTTAGGTTAACTAGTTTTATATCTAACAATGACCATAAACTAATTTCAGCAGCACAAACCACAGATTAAGACAAAGAAATATGAGTTAATTTAAAATCATAAGTATAGTTTGAATGTAAAAGAAGTATTCACCAAAACAAAAGTAATACATAAATTAAAATACATAACAACTAGAACAACTCTTTAGGAACTTGGTTTTATCTTAATGCTTATGTCACAATGTAAAGGCATGATATAATTCTTATGCTCTACATATGTCCTCAACCAATGAAAAACTATGGTGCTTTCAACTTTTAACATTTTGAATTTTTAAGAAGGAATATATATAACGACAACTAGATACCAACTAAAAACTAGTAAAGAAATATAAATATATAAGTAGCCAAAATATGAATATGTAAATCTTTATAATTTTATTTCATAGAAGCAATTAGAATGAATTTAATAAGTGTATGAAGTATGACAAAAATAAGAAGTCACATAAGTCCCAAATATGAAATACCTTTCTTGAGTAAAAAGACCTGCAATTTTACGGAAAAAAATATATCAAAACATCAAAAAAACCTAAAACATCCAAAACACCTTCCTTCAAATATGAAAAATTAAAAAAAAAAAACTAAAACAACACTGTAGGGACCTCGTTAGTTACCGTGTTGGTGGGCATGCGTCGGAGAGAGAAGGTGATCTGTGAATCGCGAGGGGAAGGGCTGCGGCGGTGGTGGGAGAGGAGGGGCTGTGGCGGTAAATTGCAAATTGTGAGGGGAGGAGAGTTGCGGTGGTGGTGGCGGATCGTGTGGGAAAGGATTGCGGCAGTGGTGGCGATGCCGCGAATTGCAACGAGAACGACGATACGGTGGTGGCAGACTACAAATCGCAACGAGGAGGGCACTGTGGTGGTCGATGTCGCTGCAAATCGCGACTTGAACGGCTTTGCGGCGGTCGGCGGTATCGCAAATCACGAGGGAGACATTGCGGTTGTTGGCGGCGTTCCGGTGACGGTGTAAGTTCCAGGCGCAAAGATAGCAAGAGAAGAGTGAGAGGATTGGGGTTTGCGTGACTCCTTGATTCACGTTGTAAATATTCACTAGGGTTAAAATCCTAATTTTCAAAATACTAATTAATGGATATCAATACATTTTTTTTAATTTTAATTAAAAAATAATAATTAATGATTGTTGTCAATAGTTGACAGATTAATAGTTGGATACCTATAATTTCCTTAATCAACCGTACTACGTTATCAAGAAGGAATATGCAAAAATCTGCCAACTCTTAATGGGCTGGACCAAAGCCCACAGCAACGAAGAAAATACCCACCCAATTTTCCCAATTCACTTTTACCCTAGTCTAGAATTTCAATTCACCGTTTCACCTACTTTTTTCTACCACCGCCGTTCTTCTCTTTCTCCTATACGCTAAAGTCGCTGAAACACCGTCGTAGCCGTCGTTTTCAAGGAAGCTGATCACTACTGCCTGTTTGCTTTTCTTGTGCAGCTTGTCGGTCTCGTCACCGCTTGAACGAATGCAATTGTCGTCAACGTCACTTCTCATCGTTGCCGCCACAAGCTCAGGCACAGGTCAACGTCGTCGTCGCGAGTACAAGGCACCGCAGGTTCTCCATCCCCATACGTCGAGCCGACAACTCAGTCTTCTACCGAGCACACCTCCCCTTCCATCAAACACGTTGCTGATCTTCCATCTTCCTTGTTGTTTTTCGACATGTTAGTAGATTTTTAGTGTTTTGTTTTGTTAGTAGAGGATGTTCTTGCATTTTTGTAGGATTCATATAATAGAGTAAGTGGTTCATAAGAGATGTTCTTTGATTTTACATTAACTATAGATGTTTGAATTTTTTATTTGAACTTATTTTTCCATGTCTGAATGCTTTGTTGGTTTTTTCTTGCATAAGATAGTGTATGTATATTAAGAGATATTTGAAATTGGGTTTGAATTTGTTCATATAAAATTGTAGTATTAAGAGATATTTTTGGAGAATTTTTTTGGTTTTTTTTCCTTGATATTTTGGTAACTATTAGATGTTTATATAGATGGAGTCCTATACGATTCTTTCATATCCTTTTATTAGGGATTGGATATGTCTTTTATTTAAAATTTGTTTGAATGTGTTTTTAGATGGAAGTGTCTTTAATATATGTGTTTTTTATTTACAACTTATTTAGATGTGTCTGAAATAGATGTGTGATGTGTCTTCTGTTGAATGTGTTTTTTAATGGATGTGTCTATAATATATGTGTTTTCTGTTTACAATTTATTTGGGTGTGTCTTTAATAGATGTGTCTTCTACTGAATGCGTTTTTAATGGATGTGTCTTTAATAGATGTATATTCTGTTTAAATTTTTCTTAGATATGTTTTTAATAGATGTGCTTTTAATAGATGTGTCTTCTGATTAGAACTTTAATATTATTTTTTGAGACTTGTGGACTTTTTTTGTTAAGATCGTAATTTTTCTCAAATTGAAAGAGTAAACGAAGAAAGTTACGACTAACTTAGTCTCTCAAGTAGGTCAGATAAAGAAACTGAAGCTCCATCTCAGGTTGCATGATCAAGAGTGTTGCTAGCGTAAAAAATGCACTGCCCTAGTTGCTAAGCTCATGATGATTGACTTTGGGAAAAAGATTGAATAAGCAACACTTATTGATACTAATCTTAAACAAAAAACTTAACTTTTGTTCTTATGGATATGTTTATTTCAATCAAACCTTGATGATCACGTTTGGAGGTTTGGGTGGTTTTAATTAGATAGTCATCGTAGTTCTAGTTGCCATTAAATTTTGAATTTTTAGCTAAATTTTTTAATATTTTTTTGTTGGATTTTCAACATTTTTTAGATTAAGTGATTTATACTCTTAAAAATTTATTAGATTCTTATTTTGAATGTCAAAGAACCTAATTTATTCATCAATAAACTTTCTAAGTATATATGAATGTGCACATCATTTTTTCAAGCTACTCAATTTCTCTGTAAATATATTAACATCAATATAAGTTTCATTGTTTGTTACATCTATTTGGTTATAGTAATCCTGTAACTATTAAAGACACATCTATTTGGACCTGTACTTTTTTATCCTCCTCCTTCAAAATTTCTTTATTCTTGTAAAAATTCTCATAATCTGCCAAGGAAAAAACAATAAACATCAATCAGAAAACACAAAACTAAACCCAAACAATCCTTGAAGCAAACACAATCATCTAAGTTTAGCAAATAAAGACAACAACTAAAACTATTCCATTTCGACTACTAATATAGACACATCCAATATACAAAATGGCACCATCAATAGTTTAATTTCTTAGGTTAACTGGTTTTATATCTAACAATTACCATAAACTAATTTCAGCAGCACAAACCAAAAATTAAGACAAAAAATATAAGTTAATTTAAAATCATAAACATAGTTTGAATGTAAAAGAAGCATTCACCAAAACAAAAGTAATACATAAATTAAAATACATAACAACTAGAACAACTCTTCAGGAACTTGGTTTTATCTTAGTGCTTATGTCACAATGTAAAGGTATAATATAATTCTTATGCTCTACATATGTCCTCAACCAATGAATAATCATGGTGCTCTCAACTTTTAACTTTTTGAATTTTTAAGAAGGAATATATATAATGACAACTAGATACCAACTAAAAACTAGTAAAGAAATATAAATATATAAGTAGCCAAAATATGAATATGTAAATCTTTATAATTTTATTTCATAGAAGCAATTAGAATGAATTTAATAAGTGTATGAAGTATGGCAAAAATAAGAAGTCACAAATATGAAATACCTTTCTTCAGTAAAAAGACCTGCAATTTTATGGAAAAAAATATATCAAAACATCAAAAAATTCCAAAACATCCAAAACACCTTTCTTCAAATATGAAAAATTTAAGAAAAAATAAAAAAACTGAAACAACACTGTAGGGACCTCGTTAGTTACCGTGTTGGTGGGCATGCGTCGGGGAGAGAAAGTGATCTGTGAATTGCGAGGAGAAAGACTTCGACGGTGGTGGGGGAGGAGGGACTGCGTCGGTAAATTGCAAATTGCGAGGGGAAAAGAGTTGCGGTGGTGGTGGCGGATCGTGTAGGAAAGGGTTGTGGCAGTGGTGGTGACGCCGCGAATTGCAACGAGAACGGCGATACCGTGGTGGTGCAAATCGCAACGAAAAAGGCGCTGTGGTGGTCGATGTCGCTGCGAATCGCGACAAGAACGGCTATGCGGCAGTCGGCGGTATTGCAAATCACGAGAGAAACATTGCGGTGGTTGATGGCATTCCGGTGACAGTGTAAGTTCTAGGTGCAAAGATAGTAAGAGAAGAGTGAGAAGATTTGAGGTTGCGTGACTCCTTGATTCACGTTGCAAATATTCACTAAAGTTAAATCCTAGTTTTTAAAATCCTAATTAATGGATATCAATACTTTTTTAATTTTAATTAAAAAATAATAATTAATAATTGTTGTCAATAGTTAGCAAATTAATAGTTGGATACCTATACTGCATAGTTGTCAGAACCGAACCGGTGATCGAACCGGTGAAGTCACTGGGTTATTGGGTTACTGGTTCAACCGGTGGGTCACTGGTCGAACCGGTTAACCCGGTATAATTAAGTAATTATGTAAAATTTAATTATTTTTTCTTTATTGTAAGTACTTTTATTTTGTTTTTATAAAAAATAATTATTTTCAAATTTTAATACTTTATTAATTAATTTATATTTATTGTATTATTGTATTATTATAAATAAAAACTTACATACAATTAATTTTCATATGAAGTTGATATTTAAAATAGTTAGATGATTTGACAAGTTTAACTAAATATCATCTAATGATTTTCAACTATCAACTTC
>NC_029776.3:22084174-22084610 GCF_000817695.3 Arachis duranensis
ATATTATATAATTATGAAAAGAAAAAATAAGTGAGTTTATAATTATTGTTAAATAAAAATATAATTAATTTAAGAATGAGTGAGTTTATAACTAAAATTAAAATAAAATAAATAAAAGTAAACTATTTGATGAAAGATATCTATATATATTATAATTTGCATATAAATTAATGAAAATCAACACAGTTCAGCGGCAAAGAGGTTTTGATTTTCCAGCAGATAGGGGTTCGAATCCCATATCACACATTTTGGATAATTTGCCTTTCAAAAACCGACCGGTCCGGTTATGTTAACTATGCCTATACTTTTCCTTAACTAATTTAGTTTAAAAATTTGTAACGGTCTTTTTTAGTACATGTTTTTCTTTTTTTTTTTTCTGAAACTTAAATTTAAAACTATTAAAAAAAAATAAATTCACTTATTACTTAACCAACCC
>NC_029776.3:22084702-22120852 GCF_000817695.3 Arachis duranensis
TATAGGATAAAATATATTTTTTTATCTCTAATGTCTGTAATTTTTTTAAAAAAGTATTTTTAATATTTAATTGTATTTAATTTTGTCAATAATATTTTTTATTTATATCAAAATTATTTTTAGAGGTTAGTCTCATATAAACAGTAGGTACAAAATTAAAAACTTTTAGCAATAGTTTTGACATAAATTGAAAATATATATTAAAAATAAAATTAAAATAATAAAAAATGTTAAGAATAAAATTGTGAGAAATTCAATGTTAAGAATATTTAAAAAAAAATTATAAATATTAAAAACAAAAAATTATATTTTACTCTATATTATATTATGTGAAACGGAAAAAAAAAACTTGAAATAAGAGCTATCTTATGGTTTTTTTTTTTTTGGACAGTAGCAATCAAATCAAATATAGTAGCTCTACAATGATAATAATTTGGCTAGTCCAACTGGAAGTCCCTACTCCCTAGTCCCATAATCATAACATATATAACATATGAAGAAGAAGAAGAAACTAAAGTAAGAAATGAAAATGGCACCGACCAGGTCCCATCGGCGTGCTATAAACTGAACAAGACAAACACACCAACCAATTAATTAATTAATTAAGTACCTTTGACACTCTTTTTTCACTTTAATTTGGAGCACCAAATTATGTCTCAACATTTTAGCTTCATCACTCTAAAATACTACCCCCCTTTAGGCCTTAGCTTGTTTTTAATCCCCAACAAGTACGTGCAAACCACCATCTCTGTTTTGAAAAGGATTCAATAATTTTATTATGGAATATTAAAAAAAAAGAGATGCTATTAATAAAAGCTAGCTGTTAAAGCATACTCATTGCCAATTTTTTTTAGAACCAAATTTTTAAATGGAAAATTGCTTTATGTACTGATCTTTTATTGCAAATCACTCTTTTATATTCATTAATTTCTTAGTTTACCATAGCTTCACATATATTTGTTTTTTCAATAAAAATGTTACTAATATTAAATTTCAATAAACATTGATATTTTTAAAAATATTTTTAATATGATTTTTATTTACAAAAATATCCACAGAATTATAAATATGCGTTTCTTTCTCAAGATATAAAATTTTGATTTTAATTTTATTCTTAATGTTTAGCTTCAAATTTACACCTAACATTTTAATATATTTTAATTATAGAAAAGTATAGATAAACAATGAAAATACTAAACAATGAGAACAATAGATATATTGGATGAGGTTTTGATCCACATATATATAGTGCTTTGTTAGAATTTCTTAGTGCTCTGTTAGGGTTTTTTAACGGAGTTCCTATTGCCGTCAAGGCTACATTGTCAACGTCAATTAAATCTCAATACAAGTCTCCGTAATCTGCATGGCTGAGACAACGAGGGATGAAGATCGGATCGAAGAAGACAACCAGAAAGGAGGTAAGAATGTGATTCTACTGAAAGAGGCAGACATATCAGAAGGTACTAACGCTTGCTCCAATAGTCTCTATGGCAGACTCTTTGCTTCCAAAACCTTCTCAATTGGAACCATGGGGAATGCTTTAAAGGCTATATGGGGAAACTCGGAAGGATTTAGTGTGAGTGATAAAGGGGATAATTCCTTCCAATTCTTTTTTAACAAAGAAGTGGATGTCTTGCGTGTTGAACGTGGTTCTCCATGGCTATTCAAAGATTATGTGCTCCATGTCAAGAGATGGAAGGAAGATCAGAACTGTGATGAAGAGATTATTTCCAATTTTCCAGTTTGGGTTCAATTTTGGGGTTTGCCAGAATCGTTTAAAACCCTCGAAGTTAGACGTAAATTGGGAGAAAAATTGGGCACAATATTGGAGGTAGGTAAATTTCAGATGCGAGGCAGAGAAACTAGGATTGTGAAGACCAAAATCAATATTGATGCTGCCAGGCAAGTGAGAGATCAGTTAATAGTGGCAGGACCTAATAAAAAGGAGGTAGAAGTGGCACTGCGCTATGAGAGACTTGGAAAGTTTCTGTACCTATTGCGCAAAATTGGGGCACGAGGTGAAAAACTGCCATGATCTGCTGAAGGACACAGAGAGTGATATGGTAAAAGAGGATGACATTGGCGAATAGGTTAAAGCCAGCCAAGTGGGAACGCGAATCTACTCTGAAGGAGAAAGAGCATTCAACAACTCAACCCAAAATCAGAATAAGGCCACTCAACGTAAGAAAAAACCGGTCTTAAACTGCTTATTGGAAGAATTTGCAGGGATGTCAATGCAAGTAAGGAAACAAAGTTTGAAACCACAAGACACTGGTAATAGGGCAGCACCTGAGTCACCTCAATCAGCCAATTCTAGAACAGAATGCATGGAGGTTATCATAGCTGGTCAGTCCAATACCAAGGAGGATGAAGGGCAGCTTATGCAATTCGCTATTGGGCAGTGTCTCACCACAGAGAAAGGTAGGAAGTGGAAAAGGTTAGCAAGACAAGGTGCTGCAGAGTCAGATACTAAAAGTGTACCCAAAAAAAGGTTTATGAGTGGTATAGCTGAAGGATCTACAAGGAAAGCAAGAATAGAGGATGAAAATGCAGTTGAAGAGATGGTGGAGGGTGCCAGCCTACAAATGGCACCCAAGGCGCCATGAGAACTATAGTTTGGAATTGTTGGGGTTTGGGAAGACCCCTGACAATTCACACCTTAAAAGGGATATGTAAATCCCACTCCCTCGAGATTGTGTTTATAAGTGAAATAAAGAACCAATCTCGACAGGTGGAAGCAAAACTTCGGGTATGCAGCTACGAAAATTGGCATATTGTTAACCCGGCAGGAGTGGCAGGAGGACTTGTGCTAGCTTGGAAGGACAGCATCAGTGTTCAAATTATTAGCAGTGGAGAATTCTTTGTGGCAGCCGAAATTAAGAAAGTCGGAAGCAGTGAGGTATGGGCGTTCATTGGTGTTCATTTGAGTTGTTCGGAACAAATTCGATCCTTACAGTTTGAGGAGCTTACAACAATGAGCCAACACCTGGAAGAAAAAGTGGTAATAGCAGGCAATTTTAATGCTATAACAAGCTAAGCAAAAAAGGAGGGTGGAGGCAAAAAATCAGCAACCACCATTGCAACATTCACTAATTTTATTGACAGTAACGAATTAGTGGATATTGGAATGGTGGGGCACCCTTTCTCGTGGACAAATCGAAGACAAGGAAAGGATTTGGTGAAGGAGAGGCTTGACCGCTATTTAGTTGGGATGGAATGGAAGTTGAAGTTTCTGAATGCAGTGGTGCACAAGCTCACAGAGTCAGGCTCGGATCATGCTCCACTTTTGATGGAAACCGAACCTCAATCCTGGCATAGTAAAAGGCGGTTTAAATACCAGAAACGTTGGTGTGGAAAAGAGGATGTCAAGAAAATTGTCAGTGAAGTGTGGAGAATGGAAGTTGTAGGCTCAACTATGTTCTCCTTGGCCCAAAAGTTGAAAGTTTGTAGACATAGACTAGTTCAATGGCAGAAAACTCACAAAGCAAACTCTCGAAAAGAAATTGAGGACCTTCAAGCTAAACTAGAGGAGTTGCGGGTGGCTGGAATCAATGGGGGAGAGGAGGTTACCAGTATGGAGAAGAAGTTGGAGCTGGCATATTTGAAAGAAGAGAGCTATTGGCGAGAAAAATCTAGAGTCAAGTGGCTAAAAGAAGGAGATCAGAACACTAGATTCTTTCACCAAAAATTTCAATCAAGGATGCGAAGGAACAGAGTTTGGAGATTAGTGGGGAGGGACAATGAGATTGCATCGAAACCGGAGGATATTGCAAAGATAGCTGAAGACTACTTTTGCGATTTTTTACTTCTTCTTGTTCGGCTGATCCGAATCCATACTTAGAGGATTTGGAGCCAAAGGTTACAGCTTCCATGAACCGTAGGCTCCAAAGTCCAATAACTATGGACGAGGTCAAAAGAGCTACATTTAGTGTTCACGCTCAGAGTGCTCCTGGTGATGACGGGTTTACAGCTAAGTTTTTTCACTTTTTCTGGGATATAGTTGGAGGTGACGTTTTTAAGGCAGTAAGAAGTTTCTTTCACAGTGGCAGAATTCTAAAAAGCTTCAATCATACTCAAATTTGTTTGATTCCAAAGGTGCCAGATGCCAATGACATGACTCAGGTACGACCGATCAGCTTGTCTTCAGTTATGTATAAAATTATTTCTAAAGTTATGGTGCATCGATTACAAGGTATTATGAATAAAATTATAAGCCCAAATCAGAGTGCGTTTCTCAAAGGTAGACTTATTTCAGATAATATCCTAATTGCCCACGAATGCATGCACTATTTGAAAAATAAGAGAAGTGGGACAGAGCATGAGATGGCTATTAAACTAGACATGAGCAAGGCTTATGATAGGGTCGAATGGTATTTCTTATGGTATATTATGGATAAGCTGGGTTTTGATGCTAAATGGATTAACTGGACTAAGGAATTGGTAACAATTGTTTCTTACTCTGTCGTTGTGGAAGGTCAACCTTTTGGCTATTTTAGGCCAAAAAGGGGCATCCGACAGGGTGACCCCCAATCTCCATATCTCTTTCTTTTTTGTGCAGAAGGGCTTTCCTTCTTGCTACACAAGACAGAGCAAAACAGATTAATTCAAGGAGTTCAAGTTAATCGGAGATGCCAAACAGTTAATCACCTTTTGTTTGCTGATGATTCAATCCTTTTTTGCAAGAGCGCACCTAATACAAGCCAAAGTATTCTAGAATTGCTAGAGATCTATGAGGATTTCAGTGGGCAAAAAGTCAATCTGAATAAGTCAGCTATCTTTTTCAGTCACAACACACCTCAGAACACAAGACTAGCAATTGCTCAGACACTAAATATTGAACATATCGGAGCACAAGACAAATACCTGGGACTGCCCTCTATAGTTCAAAAATCAAAGAAAGCAACCTTTGGAGCTATCAAGGATAAAGTTCAGAAGAGGATTACAGGTTGAAAAAGAAGTCTATTATCATCAGGTGGTAGGCACACGCTATTGAGAGCGGTGGGGGAGGCGATTCTTATTTATACACTCTCTTGTTTCAAGCTCCCGGACACGCTGTTGACTGAGATTCATAGCATGCTCTCGCAATTTTGGTGGGGTCAAAAAGGCGCAGAACGAAGAATGGTTTGGATTAAATGGGATACAATGACGAGACCGAAGAAAGATGGCCGGCTGGGGATCAAGGACCTAAGGGCGCAAAATTTGGCTTTATTGGGAAAACAATGTTGGCGTCTAATGAAATACCCTAATTCTACTCTATCAAGAATGCTCAAAGCTAAATATTTCAGATATACAGATTTCCTACATGCAGAGATAGGAAGCGTACCGTCGTGGGGCTGGAGAAGTGTTCTTGAAGGGCACAAGGTGATCGAGAAAGGCTTGTTATGGAAAATAGGCTCTGCCACTAATGTTCGCATCTTCCATGACCCCTGGCTCCCATCACCAGTGCCCTTTAATGTCCCTCAAAATGCACTCACAATCCCGCCAGATCTGCAAGTGTATTACGTTAGTGCGTTACTAAATCCTGATAGAAGCTGTAATAGAAATTTGATTGAGTCGATTTTTTCAGTTGATATATGCAATAAAATTTTTTCAATCAAACCAACAGAGGAGGAGGATGAAGTTAATTGGTGCTGGACAAAATCTGGTATATATGAAGTTGGGTCAGGATACAAAATTGCTTATGGATTCTTTCATTCTCCTACTTCATTGATGCCCCAGAACATACACAACAGAGTCTGGAATAGCATTTGGGAGTTGAAATTACCACATAAAATTAAGATTTTTCTATGGAAAAGTCTTCATGAAAAGCTTCCAGTGTTGCAACAAGTCCACAGCCGGTTCGCATCCACTCCTGCCACTTGTCCAAGATGCATGTTGAAGGCTGAATCAATTTCTCATGCTTTGTTCCAATGCCCCCTATCTTCAATAATATGGAGACTAAGCTTAATAACCCGTGACCTATGGATGAGAGAAGAAGAGACATTTTTCAATTGGTGGCAACGAGTCTTATCCTGGGCAGTGGCTCAATTAGACGGTAGACAAAAGACCCTCCTCATAACGGCGCTGTGTTGGAGCACTTGGAAAGCGAGGAATCGGTGTGTTTTTTAGAAGGTAATAAGCCCGGCAACAGAGATAGTGAAAGAAGCTAGCAATTTAGTGCGTGAACTCGTGAGCCATACCTGATAGATGCTACTAATTTTCTTTACTCTTACTTTACTCTTCTTTAAGCTCTTCGTCTTTTAGTCACAGTTGGTGATAAATGGGAATACCCAATTCTTTTTGTACTTCCTTATAGAAACACTTTTATTTTATATTAATAAAATAACATTTATCTTTGGAAAAAAAATAGATATATTGGATGATCAATTCAATAGGTATATAGATAATTATATTTATTATTTTTAATTGAATGATTATTTTTTTTATTCGATTCAATTTACTAGATATGCAGATAATTATCCTAATATTAAAGTTTAGGAGATAATTTAAAAGTAAAATGTTTTTTTACTTTATTAAATTAATTTTAGAACCCAGCCATTATTTACATTATTTACAAAAGTCATTGTCTAAAAAATTCTTTAATTATATCTCTAAATATGGATAATCCTTAACTTAACAATCTTATGCTAATGTACTACTGATATGTCATTATAGGGTTGCGATGCTAATAACACGTTAGCACACAATTTTCGTCACATCAGTATCTCTGTTAGTGATGTTAATATCTAATGATATAATTAAAATATATTTAAAATATTAAGAATAAAATTAAAATAAATTAAATGTTAATAGTACTTTCAAAATTTTTTAAAAATTTAAAGGAGATAGATGATTTCAATTCAGAAAAGTGCATGTTTTTAATGCATGTATCACACTTCAAGAACACAAAAGATAACCCTAAAGAATATTTTTGAAAAAAGAATAATTTTTCTATAACTTTTTTCCCTCTTATATTCTTCACTAATAGAACATTTACTATTGCAAAAATATTTGAACTAGACTTAGTTTAATAAAACTTTTATTTTTCAAAAGAAATTTATAAAAGTTATATTTTAAAAGATAATTTTTTAAAAGTTGTAGTATTTATGTTTGATAAATCAAATTAAAAATAGATTTTAATAAATACAAGTAACAACAATTATGTTTGATAAAATAGCTTTTAAAATTTAAAAATACTATAATAGACATAACTACAAGTATTAAATTTGAAGATTAGTTAACATATGAGATTATATTAGACTTTTAAATTTTGAAAAATATAAATCAACTTTAAAAAATTCTATCTTAGGTGCTTTTAAAAGTAACCTGATCTTTTAAAAACTGCAAGCACAAACACATGATCTTTTTTATTTACTAAACACAAAATGAGGAGTTTAAACTTTTAAGAAGTACAAACACCTTTACAAAAAGCTTTATCAAATCAAGCTGTAGTATGTAGCTAAAATAATTATGCTATAAAAGTGAGTTCTTCAGTGGTACTCACACTTATTTATCTGTAACATAAAAAAAAAGTTAAATTACATAGTTAGTCTCTACACTTTTAGTAAAATTACAAATTAGTCTCTATAGTTTAAAAGTTTATAATTGGGTCCCTAAAAAAAATTAAAATTTGTAATTGGATCCTCAATAATGTTTACTGTAAAAAAAATACACATTTACCATAATGTCTACTTCTTTTTCTTTTTCTTCCATTATCCTTTCTCTTCCCCTCTTCTCCTCCCTTCTTCACTTCTTCACTGGCAGCCATGGCCATAACATCAATCACCACAGCAGCTGCCACCATGTTATTATCAGGTTCCATGTCAAGTGCAGATGGAATCATGAATCCAAATCTCCTAGTAAGAGCTATATTTTTCATCGGGCTCTACTTCTTCTACTTCTTATTTAAGCATGGAAACACTCTCAGTTTGGACACCATTCCCAACTGTCACATTGGACCTCACACAAAACTCATCATCATCAAATAATAATAATAATAATAATAATAATAATAATAATACTTTCACTCTTTCAATCAGGCATCATCATCCTCTTAATGTTGTCCCTTTGTTCCAGTTACCCAATTTTCAAGGATACCTGCAAAATTTTGAGACTCAAACCCTACATAATCAATCAAAATTCTTTGGTCTTCAATTGTCTCAACAAATTGCTGCCTCTTTCCAATCGGGAATCCAACCAACCACAACAACAACCGCCATCCCTGACTGATTCCGTCACTACAACCATCACCACCGATCCTAACTTTACCGCCGCTATTGCAGCCGCCATCTCCTCCATCATCGGAGGTAACAACAACAACAACAACAACAATAACAACAACAACAATAATAATAATAAACCAAACAACATTTAAGATGGTAACAACAATAACAACGGTAGCCATCTCCTCCATAATTGGCACGATGATGACGAAGATCCTATCACTGCTGAAGATGCTGTGAGCAGTCGAGAATTGTTGTATTTAGGGTTGGAGGAGGAGGAGAGTTGATGAGCAACGTGTTCCTTCAATTCATGACGCTCTTTCCTCTTTTTTCTCTTTTTTGGAAAATGGAAAAGTGATAGTGAGAGGGTTGGAGAGGGAGTGGGATGGGTTAGAAATTTTTTTTTCATTTTTAAATAGTTAAATTATAGTGTTGGTCTCTATATTTTTGTTAAAATTGTAAATTAGTCTTTACTGTTAAATATGTGCAACTCACATGTTTAAAATAGCAAATATGCTGAAGAATATTCTGTTAAATCAAATGGTGTTTAAACAGTAAGAACCTAATTATAAATTTTAATTTTTTTAGGGATTTAGTTACAAAATTTTAAATTATAGAGATCAATTTATAATTTTACTAAAAGTGTAGAGATTAACTGTATAATTTAACCTAAAAAAAAGCAAGGTCACATGGACATAGACTTGGTATTTTTCTGAGATAACAAATACATCGTTACAAAATGAATTGAGCATGCACTTTCTTCCCTCATAATTAAGGAATGAAGATGATAAGGGTTTTGTTTAGTAGGCCAGTGATCTGGTTATCCATTAATTGCTGGTTCGGCACCTTTTTTTTATCTTATTTAATTTATTGCCATTGACAACCAATCATAAATTATTCTAGTGACTACATTATCCTTATCTAGCTTATTAATTATTACTATGATGATAATATGAGATAGATGTGGTGCCACATTAGAACAAATTAAAAGGAGCACTTGTAAACAATATATATAACAAAAAGATAAGGCTTAAATTAGGATTATCATTCTTAGAAAGCCCTTTTCCATTATTGTCCCTTCATAGTTCATACCAAAAGAAAAAAGAGTATATGAGTACATACATTACATTATGAACTAGAAGCCAAAAATGATTGACTTTGCCATCAATGATTAATTAGCAAAAGAAAATATAGTATGCATAACCAAAAGTATAGTATTTTTTTTCCTTCTTTTGTTTGTGTGTCAATAATAAAGCATCAATAATTTTTTTTTTGCCACTTCTACTCCTTGTCAACCAGTTACTACTAATTAAAAAATGTTATTACTTATAAAAAGATACTTTCATGGAAAAAAATTAAAAACTATTAGATAGTATTGCGAAAGTAATTCAAGAATCCAAACTTGAGATGAAGAACAACAAGAAACAACAAAGGGCGGAAGCAATAATAGAGAATTCTTGCAATACAAGAAAGATAGAAAAAACAAAATTTGTATATCAGAATCATAATTGTCAGAACTGAATTGGTGATAAAATTAGTCAGACTATTGAGTTATTGAATTATTAGTTTAACCAGTAGATCGCTAATTAAACCGATTGATCCGATCTTATATAAATACAAAATAGTCAAAAATTTAAAATACATATATTCACTTACATTTTAAAAATAATCAAGCTATTCTAAAACAATATTGAACATGAACAATAAGTATTATATTATATGTACCCTATCATAAATATTCTTATTTTCTTTTTATATTAAAATAATTATTATTTTTAAATTTCAATAATTTATTATTTAGTTTATAGCTATTATATTATCATATACTACAAGTATTTATTGAAAAAATAATATTAATAGATATTATATAATTATGAAAAGAAAAAATAAGTGACTTTATAACTAAAATTAAAATAAATTAAATAGCAGTAAACTATTTGATAAAAGACATCTATATGTATTACAATTTACATTTATATTAGGTTTAATTATTCTGTTGGTCCTTATAGTTTCATCAAATTTTTAATTAGGTCCCTATACTTTTTTTTCTTTCAATTGGGTCCCTACACTACTTTAATTTTGTAATTAAGTCCTTCCTAGTGTAAAAAATATTAGAGTTAACTGAATATTTCTTCGCAAATTGAAGGTATTTATAATTAAAAACTTAAATAAATCTTTGACTGCATGTATTTTGGTAAAAATATTATGTTAATTTTAATATTTTTAACATGAAAAGGACGTAATTACAAAATTAAAAGTAGTGTAGGGACCCAATTGAAAGGAAAAAAAGTATAGGAACCTAATTAAAAATTTGGTGAAACTATAGGGACCAACAGAGTGATTAAACCTTTATATTATCAAGAAGCATTATAGCTTGGTGGCTATCAATGATGCCTCTTTCTTTAAGGAGAGGGGTTTGAACCCCACCTCAAGTATTTTGGAGAAATTTTAAATTCCAAAATCAGAGGATCGTATAGTACATACGCGTTGGAGCACGATGGACTTGCATAACGCTCGTGTACCATAGGTTTGCCCTCCGAACGGTTTGGTCAGACTGATTTTTATTGGGTTTGATCGATTTTTACCGGTTCACTCTGAGTTAGACCGATTCATTCCAATTCTTTACCTTAAACGGTCCAAACATCAGACTGGATCAATATAAGATCCGATTCACCGATTTTTTTATCGAACCAATTGATCCGGTCCGATTTTAATAACTATGATTAGAATGTGATTATAGATTTTAGATTGTATGATTATAGAGTTGTGTGTGTATCCACACTATAATAGCATATTTATAGTTTTTAAGTCGCCTTACTTAGATCATTATTCTCTACACCCCTCAAACCAAGTGTTGGAGCATTAAAAACCCTTAGTTTGCTTACTAAACTATCATAAGAGAAAACTGTCAATGACTTAGTTAAAATGTTTGTAACTTGGGCATGAGTGGGAATGTATATTATGTGAATTATCCCTTTGCTTATTTGATCTATAACATAATGCAAGTCAACTTCAAAGTGTTTGTTCTTACTATACAATATGAATTTTCAGACAGCAAAACTAGGGGTATTTATAGATCGTTTATGGTCAAAATTTCGATCTGATTCGCATCAAACTCATCAGATCAGTTCGGATCTAATATTCGCATCTTTTACACTCAGATCCAATCCAATCTGATATGCACATTTGCGAATCGGACTAGATATCGGATATATCTGCAAAATAAAAAATATATTAAAAATTATGTCTATAAAATAATTAATAAAACCCATTTTTCACTCTAATAAAATCCCATTTTCACTGTTTTAAACATGTTTACTCCTTAAATATATTAAACTAATTTTTTCTAAATAACAAAAATGGAATAATACAACATATATGAATAATAATTATTAATTAAAATAAAATATAAATACAACATATATCATTTATTTATTATTTGGTGCATATTCGCATATTGGATCCACAGATATAGATGTGATATTCGCAGTTCGATCCGATTATAGTGCGCATTAGATCCTATCCGATCCGATCATCTTACAGATAAGATAATTGCGAATTGGATACGGATAAATACTATGAATTTGCGAATATGATCCGATTCATGAACACCCTTACGCAAAACAGCCCCAAGGTTGTGACAAGAGTTGGAGGAGTTGAACTTTGAATATTAATTTCTCCAAGTAATTTTTGTATCAAATTAATTTCTACAACTGCCTTTGCCAAGCATTTATACTCAGATTTTATGGAGGATTGACTGACAGCATGCTATTTCCTATACAACTTTAGAAGATAGGATTCATACAAAGAAAAAAATGCAATAGCCACCGGTTGACTTTCTGTCATCTAAGTCTGCAGTCCAATTTACATATGCAAATGCAAAAGTTCTATAGTCAAAATACTTGTAGAATTTGAGACCATGAGTTGCCTTACTTGATCAGAATAGAAGAATTCCCTTTACAGTAGTCCAATGATACTGTAATGGATTGTGCATGAGTTGGCTCACCCTATTGACACCATAGGCTATCTTAGGATGAGTTAATGTATCATATTGAAAACCTTCCACTATGAGCAGTAAGTTTGAATGATGGCAGCATAGGCATGGGAATAGAATTTGACAAATCCATCCCATCTTTCTTTAACAAGTCATGAATATATTTTGTTTGAAAGATATGAAGATCACTGACAAATATATTCTAATCCCAAAAAATAGTTTAATTGTCCTAGATCTTTAAGAGAGAAAATGGAATTCAACTTACTAATAACAGATTTATTTTTTTATTGTTATGTTGTTTACCTGTAATGACGATGTCATCCACGTAAGCTAGAAGATAAATTGTAGAATTAGTTGTATTTTTTATGAACAAAGAAGTATCATCCTTTACATATGAAAAACCAAGATTAAAAAGAGTATATTTAAACTTTAAAAACCAAGCTCAAGAAACTTGTTTGAGACCATAAATAGTCTTATCAAGTTTGCAAACGATACCATTTGTATTAGTGTATAAACTAGGAGGAGTAGTCATATAAACTTGTTCAGTTAAATCCCTATTAAGAAAAACGTTATTAAAGTCAAATTGGCGTAAACATCAACTTTAGATATAGCTATAGACAAAATTATTTGAATAGTAGTAAGCCTAATGATAGGACTAAAAATCTGTGTGTAGTCTATATACCTTCAACCTAATGAGATCCCTTTGCAGCTAGCTTGGCCTTGTATTTTTTGATAGAATTTTCTGGACCACGCTTGATTGCAAACATCCGTTTGCATCATATAATAGGTGCATTAGGTGGGGGATAAACAAAATGCCAAGTTTTGTTGGCAATTAAAGCATTATTCTCTTCTGTCATTACTTGCAGACAGTGAGGAGATTTCATGGCCTAAGAAATAATTTTTGGAACATTTTAAATAAGATTCAGACAATTAGAATGAGATAAAAGAGCTCTTGGCTAATGAGTATCTGATTTTGACCGAGTTATCATAGTATGGGTGTTGGTAGAGAGTTGAACATTCACTACAAGAAAAAAGTCATGTCATCACCCTTTTGTATAGCCACACATTAAAATTGTGGCCTAAAATGGTCAATAGCCACACTTTCTTGGTGGCGGCGATTGATTAGAGATTTGGCCGCACTTTTCACAATACGCTTGTAAAACGTGGCCATAAATAGAAATTGGCATGTTTTTTTTAGCGTGCCTAATTTTTTTGTTTTAGTCACTTTTTACAAGTATGCCCATTTCCTTTACTATTTGGATACCCAAATAAAATGTGGCAAACAATTTCTCATAAAAAATTTAGATTTTACTCTAATTTATTTTTCAATTAAGTAGTAAAAAGAAAACTCTTCACATATCTTCAGTCAACTAGGGATGGCAATGGGTCTCCCCATTCCCATTGAGTAAAATGCCTTCCGTCCTCGCCCCATTCTCGTCATGGGTCTCTGTTATAGATACCTGCGGGTATCCACGGTGATAATTGGATATTATTAAGTTTAATTTTTTTTAAATAATGCAACCATAATAAAATCCTATACGATTTAACCATTCCTGGATATGTGTCCTGGCTCGCTGCACGAATAGAAAATGTTTGACTCGAATGGGCAAGGCCGATTACCATGATTCCTTCTGCAATGCCTACATGCCAAGCTCATGTATACTTGCTGGGGTTGCTTGCCAGTATCCAACCTTGGTCTGCTAGCGTTTCCACCGGAAGGACGAATAAGAGCTTTTCCAGCTTGTTGATTCTTGTGCACAGGAGCTACAAACGGCTTAAAATTCCTTCTCTGTGTCACCACATACCGATACATATTCCTCTGTGAAAACCCTTGACGATTCATCCTTGATGCCGCTACCTTTTTGCACAATCTTCCACTAGTTGACTTTTATTAATCAATTCTGCAAAGTTTCGTATCTCCAACGGAACCACCGAATTCATCAAATCCTCTCAAAGTCTTCCTTCGAACTTTAAACACTTTCACTTTTCAAAATCTTTCGGATGCCTTTGACAGATCTTAGAAAAACGACACAAATCTTCAAACTTCCTCGTATACGCGGCAACTGACACACCTCCCTGCCTTAACTGCATCAACTTCATCACCTTCGCATCAAGAGTAGCCCTAGGAAAGTACATCATATAAAACTCCTCCTTAAAGACAGACCACGGAATCTCATCATTCTCCTGTTGCAGTAGTGCTCCATACCCTGCCACCAGTGCTGCGCATCCCCTTCTAGCATATAGGATGCAAACTCCACATACTGTCCTTCCTGAACATGCTGAGCCCATAGAGATCTCTCAATACCATGAAACTAGTTATTGGCCTCAGTAGTAACTATTATACTTTTAAACTTTGGCAGGTTTACTTTTAGAAAAGCAGCTAAGGTCATAGGCAGATTGTTGTGTAGCATATCTAGGTCGCCATTATCGTTATTGTTATTATTATTTCTCTCTCCTAAACAGTCAACTGCCTTAGCAGCTGCAACTATCGTTTCACACACAGCCTCAACCATGGTATTAATCGTGGCGATAAAAGCTTCTTCAATCCACTCATTTCTCACCAGAGTATTATTAGGGGATCTTCCTCGGGCACCTCATCCTCGTGAACTCATCATGGTCCTGTTCACATCAAACAATTAACATTAAGGTGATCAATCGAATAAAGTAAAATAGCGAGGAATATTGTTGTCATTGCTCCTGTTGCAAGTTTTGATATACAATTAGCGAGAAAAAGTTTCACACATTAGTTTGTCGCTAAATAAACTTTGTGCGAAAAGGCTAATTAGTGAGGAATAATGTTCCTAGCTAATTCATCATAAAGACTTGAAATGCATTTTGCGATGGACAATTTTCTAGCTAATTTGTCACCAAAATTTTTATTTCTAGCGAAAAATAGTTTCTTGCTAATTTGTCGCATGATATTGTAAAATTTAAATTGAGCTAGTGACAGAAAACAGTAGTCGCTAACTTGTCGCAACAGATAAATCATTTAGCTAGGGAAGCGTTCCTTGCTAATTAGTCACTAAAGTGAATATGGATATTAAGCGCCTATGACCTTAGTAGTGAGAAATTTGCGACCCTTTAACAATTGGTATACTTCATTCGCTAATTTCAAGTCGCTAATTAGTGGGAGAAATACATTTGTCGCTAACTTGCTGTCGCAATTTTAATTTAGCGAGCGACTTGGCAACTGCAATCTTGTCGCAAAACAAAAGCTATACCCTACCTATAATTTGTAGCAAATTACTCACTAATCTCATTAAAAATCCATCGCAGAGTTATAACAAATCCAAAGTTAACCGAGAAAATTTTAGAAGTAACTAGTTGCAATTGAGTCACTAATCAAAAGCTTATTTAGTGAGGAATTAGCGACCATTGAACAACTAATAGACATTTCTCGCTTATTTCATGTTGCTACTAATTTGTGAGAAAAAAACGTTAGCCCTTATTCTGTCCTTATTTCATGTTGCTCCTAATTCTAACCTTTATATAAATTCACGAAAAATTCATGAAAAGTTTGAAGCAAATTTGCCAAGCACGCTAATGTAATTTGTCATAATTTTGTCTCTAATCTAAAACTATTAATTAGAGTCCTAAAGTTGTGACTAATAATTAGCTAGCTAATTTTTAATAACTAATAACTTGCAATATTCTAACATGATGTTAATTCTGAAAAATTTCACAAATAACTCAAATCAAAAGTTTTTCCTTAAAAAGGATTTTTGCCCCAATTATATCACAAATTTATCGTTATTTATTTTAATAGAAAATTTGCTGCTAATTTAACTTGAAGTTTAAAATTAATATAATTTAAAGATAAGTTTAAAAATTCAATATTTTTAAGAAATGGGAGCATAATGTTAATAATTTTAGAATTGCAAAATATACTAAAAAAATATATAATAGATAAAATAATTAAATTGTTATATATGAGGATTTATTTGCATATGATCAAACAAGTGTTATTATTAATTAGAATAATTTGGAATTCATTCAATAAAGATTAATCTGAGCTAGCTCTTGAATTAATTAGGATAGTTAAAATGAGTCATATTCGTCGGACTAACTTATTTGTTTGACTTAAATAGATGAGTATTTGACTCTAAAACCAAACTCGTAAAAAATGCAAGCCTAAACGACTTAGCTCGATTAACCAGAAAAAATAGCAAATTAAATTTGTTGACTCCCGGGCCAAATGAATGCCTCTATTTTTTTGTTTAAAATAAACTAGTACATTTTTTCATTTTTTTGTCGACCCATCTTGAAATTCGACCAATCCCTAAAAAAGTAACACGATTAACTTAAAAGTATGTTTTTAGCAGTGGTTAATATTATTTTTTTCAAAATTGCTCACCCAAAAAATTAGAATTTTTTCAATATTAAAAAAAAACAAAAAGGTTAATCAGGCTGGGCTCTGGACATAAATGGTTTGGGATAGCCAGAAAATCAAAACCCGTAAATAAAGAAATTAAAGTTAATAATCAATTTGTCCCCTAAAATTTGAGGTCGAACTCAATTTGACCCTCAAAAATTTAATGGACTCAAATTGGACCCTGAACTTTGTAACCGTAACTCGCATAAGTCCTTGTGCTGGTTTTCGTTAAGAATGTGTTATTTTGATACATTAACTTGTTGCGATTTGGATTCCTCATTCAGGTTTCGTGTGATCAAAACATATTAGAGTTCTTAGAAGGTTGACTGCTGCTCAAGAATTCTAAAATTGTCAAATTAAATTTGTTGTTGTCGTCTTCGTGAGGATGTTGGGAGTCTGTCTGTAACATTCTGAATTTTGCAATGGAGTCGCGTATGCGAGTTTTACGTTTTATTCGCATAACATCTATGACAAATTTTTTTCTCTTTTTTGCGATATTTAAAATAAAATAAATAATAATGTAATATTAATATTATGTTAATTTTGAATTTTATTTGGTGAATGATGATCACTTTATATTGGGTTCGGAAGATTTAAAAAGCTTGGCTTTACTAATGTCATTTACATCATTGATTTACCCAATTATTGGTTTTACTTTAGCACTCATTATTTAGTTTGCTGCTACTATTTTCCATGTTTACCTATTAGGGATATGCACCCATCATGTTGGCCTGTAAAACCAAGTCCTTGTTGACTTTGTTATAATGATGATTCTGAATTGAAATTTCTGCTGAGGCTGTTATTTCTTGATTGAGTCTTTCTACTTTTCTTGAATTTTAGATGGAAGAGATGGAAAAATAAGTTATTAGGGTTCAAATGTAAGACATTACTCACAAGAAAAAAATGGAAGTTATGTTACTCAAAAGACTAAAGAAATAGTGATAAGACTAAAGTGCAATGAGTAACTTGTTTGTATTTTTTTCTTTCTTTTTTATAAGATAATACTATGTTTGATTCTTTCTCTTTCTTTTTATATATGTAGGATAAGATTGAAGCACATAGCAGTCAACAAGTGGTTGAATCAACCGTTAATTCTCCTCTTAATACTCTTGGAGTAGTTTTTCGAAAAGAGCACACTGGTTGTATTTGAGGTTTAGGCATGGGAACTATTCCAACAGTTGTTTTCAAGAACAACACTACAAGAATTAGTCAGATGAATTTAGGTTCTTCAATGATGCTGGCACATCATCTATTTGTGGTCTAAATGTGCAAAAAGAATTGGATACCGTTAAAGCACAATTGCAAGCGCTAGTCTCCTATATTGCTGCTAAAGAAGGGGGTAAAATTCCAGTGTAATTGGCTGGAATATTTCCTACTCAACAAATTTCATAGGTGCAAATATAATTTATGTTCTTAATACCTTAAATTTCATAGGAATGTTTGTTGAAAGCTTAAACTAAATACTGCCCTGAAACAAAATTGATACTCTTGATTAGTGGTTTACATCTTAATAGAGTGTTCAGATTTAGTTAATTCCCAAGACTATATTACATAAATTCAATATTTAAGATCCAAACATGAAAAGAAAAACTTAGTACAGTGTTCAGATTCAATATTAGTGGTTTACATCTTTCTTTGCCTGATTCCACAGCCTGTATATACATATTTGATATCTGCATAACATTAAATAAATTCCTTACCTGTATATAGATATTTGATATCTGCATTATAAAACTTTGATGATTGAATATTTTCAGATTAATAGTTTCAGATTCAATTTTCTATCTTTTATTGTGCTCATAATTATAATTTTGTTGTAGGGATTGGATCAAGAGAGTGAGATTTCTCACCAAGAGAGTTAGGAAGTAGGTCTTCTGGAGCGAACAACAAAGAAGCATGATCTTGCATGATAAAGATTTCATGTATTAAGGATTATATATATATGTTAAGACGAATTATCAAAAAATGTTATCTTTGATGCTTTATTTTTGGATTATGACTTTTGATTTTCGGAGACCATGTATGTATGAATTAAAAATCTTGTTATGATGTTTGATTTAAGGTTATGCCTTTTGGTTATTATGAGATTTTAAAGTATGAGTTCTAAAAATGTCATTTTAAATAGGCAGTTTTAATCTCATTCTAAAAAGTATAAAATTGTCATCATATTTAGATAAAAACGATGGCTAAAAGTCGCCATTTTAAACAAAAACGGTCCATTATATCCTAGTAAAAACGGCGGTTAGAAAATGCCATTTTAAATGAAAAGGATGACATTAAACCCTGGTAAAAATGCCATTTTAAACGAAAAAGAATGCCATTAGACACAGGTAAAAATGACAGTTAGAAATGCCATTTTTAAACAAAAAGGTTGCCATTAAATCCAGGTAAAAACGACGGTTAGAAATCGCCATTTTAAACGAGAATGATGTCATTAAATCCTGGTAAAAAGGCAGCTAAAAACCGCCATTTTAAACAACAATAAATCGCCGTTTTATTTGGTTAAAATAACGGCTAAAAACTGTCATTTTAATCTTTACAAAACCGTCGTATTATTCACAGGTAATTGTGACGGTTTTTTAAAAACCGTCATAATAACCAAAATGGCGCCTAGAAAATTGAAATAATTTAAAGTTTTGATCAATATTATGAACTAAAAGAAAATTTATTTATTTATTTATAATTTTAAATTAAAGTGTTTAACTACAAATAATTTGTAATTTGAAAAAAAATAAATAGTATTTTTGAAGTTAATTATATTAGGTTAAATTTGGTTTTAAATTAAAACTCTACTCAAACCCTATATTCCTAATTCTAAACCCTAATTCCTAATTCACTAATCCTAACTCCAATTTTTAAAATACACACACGTATACATAACTCCTACACCTGTTTGCGCCTTAGTGAGCCACGCTTACCTCTTCTTCACCATTCACTAACCCATCGCCAACCTCTCATCCCATATACACACCATACACAAACTGAAGAATACTCAGAAAGAAAGAAAACGGGGAAGAGAGAGAGAGAGAGAGAGAGAGAGAGAGAGAGAGAGAGAGAGAGAGAGATCCGAGAGAGCAGCAGAGACTGGGAACAGAGGAAGAAGAGAGGAAGGAGGGTCGCGAGCTGTGCCGCTCCCTGCGCTGATTGTCGTCGCCACCACCGAATCATTGCGCTGCCACGCCGCCACCACCGTCGGGCTGCTGTGCTGCCATCGACACGGTTCAGAGAGGAAGGAAGTGCTATTATGAGGAAGGGAGTAGGAGCCCGTCGCGCTCGCTGCAAGCCCGTCGTCCGTGCCTTGTCGCTGCGCTGGAGTCATCACCGCCAATGCTGAGCACCGCCGTTGCCGCCTTTGATGAAAGCCACCACCATAGCTGGGAGGAACGGAATAGGGGAGAGGTGGTTTTGTTGATGTTGTGGCAGAGAAGGAGCATGAGATGTGTGAGAGAGAGTGACGCATAGAGGAGAGACCATTCCTCTGCCGCCGCTGGTCGCTGCCATCATTAATGGTGAGTCAATTAAGCCCTAGCCATGAGAACCACCACCTCTGAACCCTTATTGCTCTGTAAAATACCCTGTATTTGCCTCTGATGTTCTTGCCTATATTGTGTTTGTTGCGGTTTGTCTCAATTGGAGTCACTGGTGAAGGTGTTGCTACTGTCGAAAGCCAACACCAGGGTTGTTACTGGTTCTGATTCTATTATCTTGGTACTGGTCTGATCTTTCTCTTGGGCATGATCCATTTGGACGTTCTGTTTTGTCATTGCTATAGTTGTCATATTCGTGTTTTAATTCAATTTTAGTTTTTGCTTTGTCTTGAATTCCTAGGGTTGTTTCTACCCTTGATCACACATTAGATTCAAAATTCTTATTGTGCTGCAACCATCATCATCGCTACGAAATTAATGTTGTTGTTGCTCCAGTTGATGCGGCTGTCATTGTCCTTGGTTGCATTAGGATTATCACTGCTGAAATTAGAAAAAAAAATAAGGGTTGTATCGTTCAAATTACGCAATTGCGACATTAAAGTAGGGGATATTTTTTAAATTAATATTTTAAATTTGAATGCCTAAGGAGTTTACTAGATTATTGCAAATATAGGAATGCTTGATATGTGAATGGATTTTGGATGTGGATTGAATGTATGACTGGTTATATCTCTTGTTGGAATAAGTTTGAATGATAACTTAAGGATGCTTGGCAATGCTGATTTTGTTTTTAATATTGATTTTGAGTTAAGACCATGCTTGTGATTGAATTGTTGGAAATTCTGATTCCAATTGATTAGGTCATATTGGTGGTTATTGAATTGTTTATTTGATGAGGTTGTGATTGTTGTTAATGTTGATTTATGATTAGTTAGAATTGACTTTGATTTTTATTAAAATAAAATTGTAACTTTGCTAATGAGTAAATGACTTTAAAATAACTAGAATTATGAAAGACTGATTTTTGAATAGTAGTTACGAATTCTTGAAGTTGGACAGGTTTACTTCTAAAAGAATGATAGTCGTTAAATTGGTTTATGATAAGTTGTTTATTGAGAATCTATTGCTATGATAGCTGCTGATGAAAAGGGCTGGTATTTTATTGAGAAAGAGGGAACCCGAAAAGGTGGCTAAGTCCGAGTTTTAGACGAAGTGTTGCTGAAATTTTTTATAAAATTTGGAAATTTATTTGAAATTCTATTTTAAAAGATTTGATTGTGGAAAATTAAATTATTTGAGATTTATTTAGTTAAGAAAAGATTTATTGTATTTTGAATTCGATTTATTAAGAAGAGTATAATGTTTTAAATCCAATCTTTTGAGGAGAGATTTTGTTTTAAGTTACGATATGAGTTTGGTTTGTTAAGACAGAGAAAGAAAGAAAAAAGAGAACACGACACGTCTGTTATGAAACGATTAAGAGGTCACGAGAAGGTGACGAAAAGTAACTAGTTGTGGTGTCGATGTGAAAATGTTAAGTCATGGGATTTATATGTGAACGATTGTGTGGCATCCAGGAGAAAGGGACACATGCTTCAGCTGGAGAATCAGCGCCTACAAATGTTTGGGATCTTGTAGAGGTTATGCCGCTGGAATGCCTTATTTGACTTGCAAGTCGGATTGCATCGGGTGTGGGTCGAAACCGACAAATGAGCTCATTACCTGCGTTAGGGATTAGACATGCATCATGTTGTTTTCACATTTGCATTTGATTGTGTTTGCTTATCTTATTTCTCTGTGATTGTGCTATTTTGTCTTATTGCAATTTGTTGGTGTGTTGATTTGTTTCTTGTGCTATTAGTTGGCGTATTGAGGTGACTGAGCACTGAGATTGTGATTGAGATTTCTTTTAAGTTTGGAAAGATAAGGAAGGTAATTAATTATATGAAGTAAGTATAAAAAGTATTTCCAAAGGTTTAACAAAATAGTTTTATTGAGTAAGTTAACTATTTGTATTATATCCATTACTTTTACGGCATTCTCATTCCCTACTGAAAATATGTGGTTTGTTCTCATTCCAAAATCTTTCACTCTTTCAGTGACACAGGTTCGAAGACTCAGTTTGAAATTGCGGGCAGTTATTAGTCTTATTAGAGTTAAGTCTATGTATTGAGTTGCTTTCATAGAATTCCCTCGCCTTGTTATTTAAGATTTTATTTTATACAGAGGGATATGAATTGTATTTGAGTTTCATTTGAATTCTTTCGTATAATATTTATTATTATTAATAATTATGTGATTATTATTACTTGGTATTCTCCGATATATAATTTTTATTAATAGAAACAAAATTTTCTGCATTTTCTTAAAAATTGAAGCGCGATATCGAACTAAAGGCTCAATATTCAATAGTAAATAAGAAAATTGGGTTAGTAACGCCTCACTTTTGGTACAATCATGACGTGCTAAAATTAGGGTGTTACACAAACCACCGTAATTTCCAAAAAAAATCGTCATTTTAACCTTTTTTTGTAGTGGACCATCTTCTAATTAGACTTTTGTTCTTAATTTGCAAGAATAGATTCATAATTTTAACGAAGAGCTTTTTTAGCATGTTATTCAACAGATAGATGAGCATATTAGTAAATTGTTAGATACATATTTGTCTTATTTAAAAAACACTCGTAAAAAATTAAAGAACTTAGAAGGAACAGATGAAAAAGTTAAAAAAGAATAGTTGAAATAGAAGAGATAAAATAAGGCTTATGTTAACTATTACAAAAAAAAAAAAGTATTGATAAATTATTACTGGCGGTCACTGAAAATTTATTTGTAATAACGAAGACCAAGTCTGTAAATTCGTTTGTAATAATATGTAATTTTCTAGTAGTAAGTTATAGTTTCTATCATCAAACCTTAGCTTTATTACTACACATTCAAAATAATAAGATAGTGCACAAAATACTTTTAAACACATTCAAAATTCATACAAGCTCATCTACATATAAAAATTATCTAACAATCACATAAATAAAAAAAAATTGAAATAGAAAAAATCATATATACTATTAAAACTGAAGAAATTGATTTTGATATTATTATTTTAATTTAATTTGATTAAAATTTAATTTTAATTTGTTATTTTTATTTTATTAAATTTAAATTTTTTAATTTTAAAGAGATATATTTTAAATTTTAAATATATAAAAAAATTTAAAATATTATATTTAAAAGAATTATTATAATTAAAATATTAACATCTTAATTATTATGTTTTTATAAAAATATCTGTCCATTAATAAACTATTTTAATAATATTTATTATTGAAAATGTCTTAGAATCAACAATTTTATTAAAATTTGACTAACAGGTAATCAAAAAGAAAAATATGAATAATTTTATATTATTAAATATAATCTTACATCATTAAAAATATTAATAATAATTAATTAATGACTATAAATTACAAAACCTACTAATATCTTGACACTATTTTTAAAAAAGAATAACACACACATCCCTCCAAAACCAAACAATATATTAATTGTTTGTTTCCTCCACTATATAAGCACTATCCTAGTTCCCTGTATGAAGCACAACACCAACCAGAAATTATTCCTAGTATTCTCACTCCTAATAGTATAGTATAGTGAAGAGATTAAGCAATTAAGGGAATATGAAGAGGAACAGAAGCTTCTGTCAACTATTTTTGCTCTCCTTTTTGGTGATTGTGATAACTATTATCACCTTCTCTATAATCTCAGTAGAAGCAAGGAAGAACAATCATCGCCAAAACATGATTAACAAAAGACTCCCCAAACGTCACACAAGAGGGAGAGCCACATCACCATCGCCATCTCCGTCGCCGTCTCCACCAATGTCCACCAACACTTTTGACATTATGTCCTTTGGGGCAAAGGGCAATGGAATTTCTGATGATTCACAGGTTAATTAATTAAGCACCAAAAGCATACATATCATTGTATTAATTCATAGTTGAAATTCTTCCAATTAATATATAAGTAACCAACTTGGTTCAGAATTAAACAGGCACTTGTAGTTGCATGGAGAAGTGCATGCAAAGTTGGTGGTGCTACAGTTTTAGTTCCATCTAAACTCAAATTCTTTCTCAAACCCCTCACTTTACAAGGCCCTTGTATGCCAGATCTCACTCTTCAGGTTTGCTTTAATTTAACATATTTAACTTAAGAAGACATTCTCATATAGAGTAAAAGAATAAGAATTACATATTTTGTGGATCTATCTTCTTTTTTTTTTAATGGGTACCACAATAGAATTTCTGTATCCTATGTATAATATGAATCTGTATGTGTGTATAATCTTTTAAAACTTTAACTTATGTGAGGTTAATTAATGGGAATACAAAACTCTTTTCTTTATTAACAGATTGATGGAACTCTAGTGGCTCCAGAAGAGGCATCTTCATGGCCAAAATCAAGTTTATATCAGTGGATAAATTTCAAATGGCTACAGAACTTCACACTCAAAGGATCTGGAACTCTTGATGGCCAAGGCTCTAATTGGTGGACTACTTCCTCCTCTTCAGAACCTTATAATTATGAGACCCAGGTAATAAAGAATCTAATGTTGATGCACTGTTAGTGTAAAATAGTTTTATACGTACATCTAATTATATAACGTTATATTAGTAAAAATAATTGACTTTCATATTAACTGCGTAAATAGTCATCTAAAAGAATGAATATGATTGCACGACTGTATAAAATACTTTACATTGTCACCAAAATTAAACTCAGTAATAAAAAAACATATTCAGTTGGGTTATTTTTGATAAGGTAGAAACTCGTATGCTCATGTATTTATGTCAAATTGATAATTGAAAATCGTCAAATAATTTGATATGTTTGACTAAATCGCTATTTAATGACTTTTAACTATTAATAAATAAAAACATATTCAGTTGGAATTATTTATGATAAGATAGAGACTCATATGCTCTGTATATTTATATAAAATTGATAATTAAGAATCATCAAATAATTTGATTATTTAATATATTTGACTAAATCCTTTTTTAATGGCTTCTAACTATTAATTTCATATAAAAATATTTGTACAAGAGTTTTCGCCTTCTGATAAATAAAATGAATGAAAATAATAGTAAGGAAATCAAATTTCTCACCTTTCTTTCTCTGAATTGAATTCTTGCAGAAGAGCTACTCTAAACACATTCCATACATGAAGCCAACTGTAAGATTTTTCTTTCCTAAATCCTAACACACCATAACATGCATGTTATTAATTAATTCTTGTTTTTGACATTATTGTTCATGATACAAGGCTGTGAGATTCTATTCTAGCAACCATATAACAGTTCGTGATATCAGAATCATAAACAGTCCCTTATGCCATCTAAAATTTGATAACTCAAAGGGGATTCAAGTTTCCAACATTACAATTTCTTCCCCACAGAATAGCCCTAACACTGATGGAATTCACTTGCAGAACACACACGATGTGCAAATTCAGCACTCTGATATTCAAACTGGTAAGCCACCCATAATAAATAATGTAAGTTTAGTTTAATTATTCTAAGTGACTTTGTAATATATATGTATGTACCTTGGTAAAGGCAGAATCTTGGTAAATTATTAAATCATTGCAAGAATAGTGCAGTTCCCACTTTCAAAAA
Organism: Arachis duranensis; assembly: GCF_000817695.3. Lineage (NCBI taxonomy): Eukaryota > Viridiplantae > Streptophyta > Magnoliopsida > Fabales > Fabaceae > Arachis > Arachis duranensis. Next base: position 22,110,373 of record NC_029776.3, read on the forward strand.
GCAACAATGCCTAAGAGACTTTTTTTTTTCCTCCAAATTTTTAATTAACTTTAAACGGTAAACTGTCACCACAACTAACTTTTGAAACGTGCACCATGAAAAGATATAATAATAAATTAATAATAACTGAACTATAACTTTTGTAGCACTGTGTGTGCATATATAGTAGGTGTATATCCAACTGAAACCAGACTACTATATTTTATATTTTACATTATATATATTAAAAAATATAATAGTTGCTATTTTTTTATGTTATTCATTGATATCAGGAGATGACTGTGTATCCATCCAAACCGGTTGCTCTAAGGTTCATGTCCACCATATTATGTGTGGCCCCGGCCATGGTATAAGGTAATAAGAACATATTATTATTATTGGAGAGAAAATTCCACTCTCCTCCCCTACGAGATGCTAAAATGACACTCCCATTCCCTCTATTTTATAAATGTATATTCTCTTCCTTTCTAACTTTTAAAAAAGCTCATCTTTAATTCATTTTAAATTTTTTGTGATAACTAATGTTAACTTTATCCATTTTTTAAGAAAAAATAAATTATTTTTTGAAAAAATACCCATTAACAAAAATTTTAATTTTTATTATTAAATTTTGCTTACCAAATTTTTCTTTAATAAATTATTCTTTTATTGATTAAATTGTATTTTTATTAAAATATTTTCAAAAAATTAATAATTAAATTATTTTTTTTAAGATACCTAGCCTTCAATAATTTTTTAATTATTAAATTGTGATTTCATTAAAATTTTTGTTAATAATTATTTTTATAGTTACTATTAATTTTTTATATCAATATATATTATTTTAACATTAAATAAAAAAATCTTACCATTGTTAATATGTATAACAATTAATATATATTGATATTGAAAAATAATCTTACTAAAATTTTTAATTTAATGTTAAAATAATATATATAAATCGAAAAATTAATAGTAAAATATAAAAAAATTGTTAACAAAATTTTTGATAAAATTATAATTTAATAATTAAAAAAATTATTGAAGGGTATTTTAAAAAATATAATTATTAATTTTTTTTAAAAATACAATTTAATCAATAAAAGAATAATTTATTAAAGAATATTTTAGTAAGTAAAATTTAATGATAAAAAATAAAATTTTTGCTAATGGATATTTTTTTTAAAAATATTTTTTTCTTAAAAAATAGATAAAGTTAACATTAGTTAACACAAAAAGTTTAAAATGGATTAAAGAGGAGGTTTTTTAAAAGTTAGAAGGGAGGAAAATGTACATTTATAAAATAGAGGGGAGGGGAGTGTCATTTTAACATCTCACAGGGGAGGGGAGTGGAATTTTCCTTTTTTATTGTGTTTTCTATCTGACATCATAGTTGAGGATATCTCAATGAAAAATACTCTATATGGAGCAAGGATCAAAACATGGCAGGTATTAATATAAATAACCTAAGGGCATGGGGAAATGCCAAAAAATAATCATGAAATTTTATTTACATGCAATTTATAATATAAGTTCTGATGTGAAGTTTGATACCCTACAATTACTAATTGATACAAAAAAAATTTATCAACAATATAAAAAACTGTTTCTTTCCTTCCCTTTTTTTTAATAAAAGCAATTTTAAGGTATCAAACTTTACATTTTAAAAGTAAAAAATGATAATGTTACTTCTAAATCAATAACATCCTTTGTTTTTAATTACAATTATTTTTTTAACTTATTTTTAATTTATATTTGTCATATATCAATATTTTCTGATACTTTTATATTATATCTATAAAATATTATAGATAGTTTTAGAAAAAGGTAAAATAATATTATTAAGAGAAAATAGTGTTTATCAATTTGGGTAACATGCATTATCATCCCCTTTAAAAGTTTACAGCAGAAATTGCACGTAAGTAAAAGTGCATGGGGTTATTTATTACATATTCCCATTACATGACTCCAATTATTCCAATTAATTTTTTTTAATTATAGGGTGGGAATGGTATGGTTAAAAATGTGAGATTCTCAAGAATCCAAGTGTATGATGTTATGTATCCAATAATGATAGACCAATACTATTGTGACAAGCATGCGTGTAAGAACGAAACAGAAGCAGTGGTGATTTCAGGTGTTAAGTTCAAGCAAATAAGTGGGACTTATGGGGTGCAACCTATCCATCTAGCGTGCAGCAACTCCTTACCATGCACCGACGTTGACTTAATTGACATTCAACTTAGATCCTCTATTAAGTACCAAGGTTTATTACAGCAAGCTGTGTGTTGGAACTCTTATGGAACTTCTCAAGGACCTTTGCTACCTTCAAGCATTCATTATTGCTTAAGAAGTGGTGGTGGATCAATCAAGAGGATAGCAAGGTCACATGAGACTTTATGTTACTAAGTAAATGTACTGGCTTTCATTCCCTCCTACAAATAATTTTTAACTGTGTGGGAAGGTGCATGGTGTTGATGTAATTAGTTTGTTTTAATTGACAGTGCACTAAGATATATGGATCCTTAAAAGTTTATAACTATTTATATAAAACAAAATCCCCTATACCTAGCTGGCAAGCTTATACAAGAAACACATCTAGAGGTAAATTTTACATTCAATTTTACCTCTAAACCAAATATAGGAAAATTCTATAGTAATTATTTAATTTATCTAAAAAGTGGAAAGGGCAAAAATAAAATTCTATTTTTTACTTTTTATTTTTTTATTAAATAGTTAAAAAATTAAGCACAATAAAAGATATCTATTACTCTAAACATACCTTAAAGATATCTTTTTCCACCAAAACTAGGTCCACACAATTATTCATAAATATAGCTTTTCCTTCTTAAATTTTTAACTTTGTTATGATACCTGCTCTATTTTCTTTTTATTCTATCTTGTTTCACTAATCATTCCAGAACAAAATAATTCGAATAAAAAAAAAAATTTGTACTCCTTCAAACACCTTAGCTTGTTTAAGACTTATAATAGAAAGATACTATTTATCAACCGGGTTTCATTAATTTGTACATCTAGAATTCAATTTTCTTTTTTATTTCTCTTTGTTCGTTTTTTTTTTCTGAATTATTAATATAAAAAAATGGTTTTTCAGGGGATGTGAAGAAAAAAGGGTAGAAAACATGAAGCTAACCAAACTCCAAATAGAACAAGTAGTAGTGGATAAACAAATAAGGTTGCTGAACAATGTTGTGACTAATGTTCAGCCTATGTATAAAGCAAATTAAACATGGATCACTTTGATCTGCAACATTTTCTTTTCTCAAACTCAAATCACGTTTTTAGAAATATCTGAAGTTGAAATGCTTTTGCTACAATTCTCTTGTTTAGTTGAATTTAAATATTTTTATTTGTTTGTTTATTATTTAAATATAATAAAAATTATTCTTTTAAAAAAATTTTACGAAAAATTCTTCTCAATCTCTATTATATAAGTAATATATAATAAATAATAAATATACACACTTGTCTATTATTTTTAGGAGTGCACATGTTCCCACTCGATTCGAAGACTCGGTTTAGTCTCGAACATTTTGAAAGACTAATTTAATATGATTTTACCAGATCTAGAATCGAATAAGGGTCTAAAAAATATAGATCCGATTATTATTTAAGGTCGGATCCGGATTAAGATGAATCCGGTTTCACCCGATCCATGTTCACCCTAAGAAGATTAAAAAAGGTATATATGTTTAAATTAGGTGAATCCTACCCAACCCTCTCTAAATTAAAAGATAAGTTATCCCTTGTGACTTGTCTTTTTATTATTAAATAAAATAAAATGAATTAACTTATTATGGTTAATTTTAACTTTTAATCTAAACTAAATTTTGTTAACCTAATTAACTAACTATGGTATAACTTTTTTATAAATTATAAAAATAATTAGAAAAGTTCAATTATTTTTTATAACCTAATTTTATATTTTATTATTTTTTTTAAAATTAAGAAAGTAAGAGAGAGAAAATTTTGAAAATTTTAAATTTTTTGTCTCTTAAATTTTTTTATTTATTCTTTGTCTTTTGATACTTTTTGTATTTTGCGATTGAAATTGATTAATAAATGTATAATTTAAAAAAATAAAAAATTATAAAATTAAACTTTTTTTAATAGTTTTTATAATTTAAAAAATTTATATCATGATTAATTAATGAAATTAATAAATTTAAGTTGGATTAAAGTTAAAGTTAATTATGATAAGTCAGTTAATTTATTTTCAATTAATAATAAGAAGATATATCATAAAGAGTAACTTGTTTTTTAATTTAAAAAGAGTTAAATAGTATTCACCTAATTAAAAGTTGATACATTATAAAAGATAAATTATATGTTATTTTAGAAAAAGTTTGATAGAATTTTTTTTATTGGAATATTCTTACAGAAAAGCACAAGAAGGTAAGACATTAATTTGGATCATACGTTGACCTCCTCACACGGTTTCTTCCCTTTTCATGATCATATGATATAATGCATTCCATGCAACTAACATTCCATTTTCACACTTCATTTTTCTTTCCTTAGTTTTGTCTCTTTCTCCCACACACTTTTATTCATTCTCGCTCACTTTGTAGCTTTAGTTTCCAATTACACACTCACTAATATTTCTATTCATATCTTCCAACAACAAAATAAAAAGCTACCAACAAATTTAAGTGTCCAAGTTCCAAATTCAATGCCTTCTTCTTCTTCTTCATCGTTTCTTATTGTCTTGCTTTGTTGTTACCATGCACTTATTACCATTATCCCTTGCGCACTTGGTGACCCAAGAACGACAGAGGCAGCGCTATTGTGCTCCAACATAATTATATCCCCACCTGTTCGCCGAGATTTCATATCAAACTTCTGGGATGCCTTGAGCTCCATGACCCCTCTTGTTTCTAACAAAAAATTTGCAGCTCTTCACAAAGGCTCTCAAAATGCCACTGTCTATGCTTTTAGTGAGTGTATGAAAGATCTCTCTAAACCAGATTGTGATGTTTGCTTCTCTGAATCCAAAACAAAGATCTTAAGGTATATAGCAGCACACATTTACTCACTTATTTAATTTGTGACTAATTTTACATAAGGTGCTGTATTTTATTGTAATTTAGAGAAAATATATATAAGGAACTAACTTTTAGTTAGCCAATTATCTTTTATGATCTAGAATTTAAAGATAAACAATAAAAAAAAAAAAGATGGAAACTCAGGTGCAGTCGACTTCACGTGAAGTTGATAACTAAGAGCCGTTAGATGATTTGACTGATTTAACTAAATTTTCATTTAATAGCTCTCAGTTATCAACTTCATGTGAAGTCGACTGCACATGAGTTTTCACCTAAAAAAACAGGCTGATATTAGCCGGAAAAAATTGGCTTTCTAACATTATTCTTGTATTTAATACTTGTATTTGTATTTATGCGATATAGATGCTCGCCGTTTCAGAGAGGCACTATTGGTGGAAGACTCTTCCTTGATGGGTGCTACATGAGGTATGATCATAAAAATTTCTTCAATGATAGTAGTGTTAGTGGTGAAGATAAAACTGTGTGTGGAACCAAGGATTTTGGTGGGGATAGGAGTGTTTACAAGGCTAATGCTATGGAACTGGTGAGGAATTTGAGCTTGGAAGCACAAAAGAAAAATAATGTTTGGTTCTTCCATGCTGGGTCTGTGAATCATAGGAATGTGAGTGTTTATGGTTTGGCTCAGTGCTGGAAATTTGTGAATGAAAGTGGATGCAAGACATGTTTGGATGAAGCTGTTACTAGGATTGAATCATGTGCTTCAAAAGAAGAAGGAAGAGTGTTGAGTGTTGGTTGTTACTTGAGGTATTCAAATGACAAGTTCTATAATGATAATTCAAGCAATGTTGTTGTCCCTTTCGGAAAACAAGGTTAGTTTTCAGTCTGATTTTCTCCAATTTTCTTTGTTTGATTTACAAAAGTATTATGCAGACTAAAAATCAGCATGCACATATTATTTAATTCATTTTTAATATATATTTTATATTTCAACATGTATTACTGTTTTTTTAGGACATAGTAACCTTCCTCTGATTGTGGCTGCATCATCTTCTTCCTTGGCTCTGCTACTGATCGTTGTAACGGTTACTTTCTTTGTAAGAATGAATATATTGAAGCAGAGAAGAGGTATCAGTAGGTTGATATTTTAAGACTATCACAAATTCTTCAAAGCTTCAATTACTAAAATTCATTGTAATATTTTGATGTTGTTTTCTCACTTCAGAAAGAAGAAAGTTTGGTGCGCTTTTGGAAACAGTGAACCAATCTAAACTAAATATGTCATATGAAGTTCTTGAACAAGCAACAAATTACTTCAATGATTCCAATAAGCTAGGAGAAGGAGGAACAGGTTCAGTTTACAAAGTAAATTCTGATCTTACATATAGTCATTTTGTTTCTGAAGTGAAATTCAATTCGACTCTTTTATTTTGTAAAATATAATACTAAACACCAATTTAAATATAATATAATACTAATTTTATTTAGACAAAAATTTAGGAAAGTTAAGTGTAATTAATTAGTCCATATAACATTTACCAGAAAATTTGTATATGAATGTTTTGTAGGGAGTTCTGCCAGATGGAAAGATTGTGGCCATAAAAAGGCTTAGCTTCATCACAACACAATGGGCAGATCATTTTTTCAATGAGGTGAATTTGATAAGTGGGATTCAACACAAAAATCTTGTGAAGCTTTTAGGGTGCAGCATTACAGGACCTGAAAGCCTTCTTGTTTATGAATATGTACCTAATGGGAGCCTCTCTGATCACTTCTGTGGTTTGTATTTTACTTACATTAATGTATTTGACATTGTTTTTGTTATATATTTTTTAAATATAATTTCGATGTAGTGTCAATATAAAGTAATTTTACACGTATATCTAATCACGTTACAGCAAAAGTAACTACTTAATAGTCATCCAAAAAATCGAATGTGGTTGGCGACTGTGTAAAATATTTTATGCATCAAAATTAAACTATTTTCTTTTTGTTTAAATTACAATTATTTTGAAACGAATGAGTATTAACATTTTTATTTAGATTAGCTAATTACGTGTTCAATGTGATATGCTCCTCTAGTTAGAAAGAAATCTGAAGGGTTGAATTGGGAAGTGAGGCATAAGATCTTGTTAGGAACTGCAGAGGGCTTGGCCTATCTTCATGAGGAATCACAAATGAGAATCATTCATAGAGATATAAAATTGGGAAATGTTCTACTTGATGAAAACTTCACACCCAAGATTGCTGATTTTGGACTTGTTAGATTGTTCCCTGAAGACAATTCTCACCTTAGCACAACCATTGCTGGTACACTGTAAGTATATGATTTTTTACAAAACATTTCAAGTATTTAGACAAATTCTCTTACAATGATGTCATTTTCATATGCATAGGGGTTACATGGCACCAGAGTATGTAATTCTTGGGAAGTTAACTGAGAAAGCAGATGTCTACAGTTTCGGAGTGTTAGCCATTGAAATTGTATCAGGAAAAAAAATTAGGTCAATTGTTCAAAATTCAATCTCCCTTCTACATGAGGTAATAATCTCACATTGTAAAATTAGCACAATTTGCCCCTTTCTTTAATTACTTATTAGTTTTATCACAAGGTGAAACCTCATTTACAATTGTTTTCATGTGAAGTTGATAGTTAAAAATCATTCCATAGCAATTTATTCAAACATGTCAAATCATCTGACTATTCTTAACTATTAATTTCATCTGAGAACAATTACACGTAAGTCTTCGCCTTATCACAATACATTTGATAGGATGATGACAGTTTTTTGTTCTCCCAAACTGTACAATATGCAAGGTTTGGAGCCTGTATGAAACAAAGAAGCTATGTGAAATAGTTGATCTAAGCCTAGAGGGAAATTACCCTGCAGAGGAAGCATGTAAACTCCTTAAGATAGGGTTGCTTTGTGCACAAGCTTCTCCAGAGCTGAGACCATCAATGTCACAAGTTGTGAAAATGATTAAGGACAACAATCAGGAACAGATTTCTGAACCAACGCAGCCACCATTTCTAAACCGTTGCAGCGGCGAATTCAGCAGATCTATTTTAGATGCTGAAGATAGTTTTAATGCTGGATCCTATGCTCATCATCACTCTTCAGTCTATAACACGAGTGAAAATCTGATTCAACCTTTGTACATTTCAAATCGGAGTTCAGAATATTTTAGTGCATGAAACCTTTAATTATGCCCATAATACATGAATTTCCATGTAAATTTTTGTTGTATGATTCCTTTTTTTTATACCTTCTCTTTTTTTTATTGAGATTGTGGAATTGGGGTGTTTCGAAGGTTTTAATCCAATACTTACTCTGTATATATATTTGTTTTGGCATCAAATATTATATAGTAGGAAACTCATTATTTCATATCTATTAGTTCTTGAAAATAAGGTATCTAACGAGTATGTTATATACTTATTCTAATAAATATATATAAATGATGAGTAACTAGTATTTTTGCCCATAATATTATTACGGGAATATTATTACGGGAATATAAATTTTTTAAGATTACGTTAGCTTTATTCTAACATTATAAATTATGGCACAAAAAATTTATAAAATCAAACTACTCTTACAAAAAAGTCGTAGAAAATAAAAGTTTTCGTCAGTTAAGAAAACCAGAATCTATATAGATAAAAAAATCAAATAATAAGCCTTTTAGTTATTATTTTCATGTGAAAGAGTTTAATTTTTACTAATAATTAATTTTAATATTTATTATATAAAACTTGAAAAAAAATTAATGTGTATACATTTTATATTTGATTAGGTATTAAGTCTATTATACAAATAAAAATAACTAACTTTTATATTTGTTATTTAAAAAAATATTTTTTTCTATATATAAAAATATAATTAGATATTAGTATAAAAAAATTTATATTAATAGTTATAAAATCAACTCAAAATTAATTTTTTTAAACAACTAAATCTTAATTTTAATTATTAATAACAACATTAGTATTCGTTTTGAATTATATATAATAAATATTTAAAAAAACAAAAATATAAATTAAAAAAATAAGTGGTAGAAATTTGAACTAAATAAAATATTAAAAAGGTATGTATTTAATAATAATAAAATATATTTTGTAAAACAAAAAAGTAGAGAGAGATAGAGAACGAAAGAGAAAAGAGAGAGAAAGATGAAGAAAAAGAAGATGGGTGAGTTTGTTAAATTTGGAGAAAAAAATTTTATTTTAATTATAATAAAAAAATATCTAGTGACTCATTTTGGTTTGTCAAATTAGTAATATAAATATATAAATATATAAATTATAAATTATATATAGAGTAGGAAGGGTAAAGAAAAATACCGAAGGGGAGAGAGGTAGATAGAGGATGGAGAAAGAAAATTTATTAATTTTAGAAGAAAATATTTCATTTTAATTTTAATGAGAGACCGTCATGTGATACATTTTAATTGTTAAATTAGTAATATAATATAGTTATATTTCATTTCAATTTTAATTTTAATTGCAATTAAAAAATATCATATTGCACATTTTGATTGTAAAATTTATAATTAATCATTAATAATGATATATAAAAGAGATAAAATGAACGAAGGAATAAGAGAGATGGAGATAAAAAAGAGAGAGAAAAAGAAAACTCTTTAATTTTAAAAGAAAATTAAAAATTTAATTTTAGTTATAATGAAAAAGTCACATGTGATATATTTTAATTGTAAAATTAATAATATATAATAAAATACAACAGATAAAATAACAAATTGTTATCATTTTTAGAAAGAGGAGTGTTAGGGATCAGCAATTTTTGTGATTTGTATTCATCAAATAATCATCAATGATGATTTTAATGGTATGAGATTGATGTGAGATTTCATTTAATAACTCACTTTTCTTTGCTAGTTACATGCTGGCCAGAATTTAATAAAGTTGCTGGTCCTCTAGACTTTTTCTTTTAGAAATTGTTTGTGTGTGTATATAGTAGAGACCAATTTGGATAAGTAACTTAATTAAACTCTTTTAAAATAAGAAATTAAAATATAAGGACTTATATTAAAAATAATTTATAAATAATTTATAAATAAATTATTTTATATTTATTCAATGATATTAAGATTTAAATATCTAACTATCTTGCTAATAAACTCAAAAACTAAATCCTTATTGATATCTAACAACCTAACCAAATAATTTATTAATTTTTTTAAATTAGTTCAATAATATTAAGATTTAAATATATAACTACCTTCCTAATAAACTCAAAAACTAAATTCTTATTATTATCTAACAACCTAACCAAATAATATATTAATTTATAAATAAAATTACAAAAATTTCTAATAACAACATTTAAGTAAATTATCTCGAAACTCAACATATGAGTGCTACGTTAGCAAAAAGTCTCCCCGTTTGTATTTGGTCTAGAGGAAATATTATTTCAAATTTAAAAAGTAACAACTTAAGCAAATAATAAATTATAATT
>NC_029776.3:22121829-22143009 GCF_000817695.3 Arachis duranensis
ATCGGCACAGGTAGCCCAGTCAGCATCGGCAAATCCAGTGAGATGCAGATTAGAAGTAGAGGAGAAGAAGAGACCAGTTGCAGGTCGGCCTTTTAAATATCGGAGTACACGAAAAGCAGCCTGTAGGTGAGAAGTTGTTGCACAGTCCAAAAATTGGCTCAAACGTCCCACAGCATAAGAGATATCGGGTCTAGTATTTGTGAGGTAAAGGAGTCGGCCGATGAGCTGTCTGTAAACAGTGTTGTCTGTTAAAATGGTACCTAATTCCTTTGAAAGTTTCTGACTATAATCAAATGGAGTAGAGAGAGGCTTGCAATCTAGATAACCAAAATCTCTGAGAAGGTCCATGGTGTACTTCCGCTGATAAATGTGAATTCCAGAGTTAGAGCGTGCTACTTCCATTCCCAAGAAGTATTTGAGATCACCAAGATCCTTTATTTTGAATTTGTCATCCAAATCTTGCTTGATGGAATTGATTTCACCAATGTCATTCCCGGTTAAAACCAAGTCATCAACATATACTAGAATGGCAGTGAAGCTTTGAGATTGTTTCTTAATGAAGAGTGAATGATCATCAAAAAACTGCTTATAACCAGCATCCACAAGAGTCTGAGTGAGCTTAATGTTCCATTGCCTGCTTGCTTGCTTAAGCCCATATAGAGATTTTTGCAATTTACAAACCAAACCTGGTTGTGACACAGCCAAACCGGGTGGTATCTTCATATAAACTTCTTTGTCCAAATCTCCATGAAGGAAGGCAGTGTTGACATCCAGCTGTTTCAAATGCCATTTCTTTGCCGCTGCTAATGCTAACATTACTCGTAGGGTAGTCATTTTGACAACTGGACTAAAAGTATCACCATAATCTACTCCTTGCACTTGAGTGAATCCTTTTGCAACTAGCCTCGCTTTGTGCCTTTCTATGGTGCCATCGGGATTGAATTTTACCCGAAAAACCCATTTGCAACCCACAGCCTTCTTGTCTTTTGGGAGTTCAGTGAGACACCAAGTTCTGTTCTGATCTAGAGCTGTCAATTCATCTTGTATTGCCTTTCTCCAACATTCATGTGCAGCCGCTTCCTCATAAGTGCTAGGTTCTTGATTTGAGGTGATGGCTAGAGAAAGTGACTTATATTTCGGGGTTAGTTTATCATATGACAAGTGTTGTGAGATAGGATATAAAGAGTTAGAGTTGGAAACATTGCTAGAGTGAGCTGTGTGGGTTGTCATACAATGATAGTCCTTCAAATAAGCAGGCGGTTTCTTGACTCTTTCAGACTTTCTAGTAATGCAGTCATGTGTGATGTCAGAGTGTTGTGATGCAGGTGCATGATCAGTGTGTGGTGTGGTAATTGGTGCAATGGTGTGTGAGAAAATTGGTGAGTGCATTGAGCTTGAGAAATGTTCATTTGAATCTATGAGTGTGGTATGTGTGGGTGATTGCAAATGATGTGTGGATGGTGTATCATATTGAAAAAGATCAATGCATTGTGGAGTACGAATGGGCACTACAGAAATGTCAGTGCTAGTGGAATGTAAAAATGGAAAATGAGTTTCATAAAAAATTACATTTCTGGATATGAAAATTTCCTTTGATTTTAAATCAATAAGTCGAAAACCCTTTGTTCCTAATTTAAAACCAAGAAAAGCTGTTTTTCTGGCTCTTGGGTCTAATTTTGTTCTTGAATTTGTTAATGTGGAGGCATATGCAAGAGAACCAAATACTCTTAAATATGAAAGGTCAGGTAAGTTACCATACAAAAGCTCGTAAGGACTAGCATTATCCAGGTTAGTGCTGGGCAACCTATTAATTAGGTGAATGGTGTGAGCAACTGCGTATTACCAAAAACAATGTAGAATTCCTGATTGAAATAGTAGTGCTCTAGCAATACCTAAAATGTGCTGGTATTTTCTCTCTACAATCCTGTTTTGCTCTGGTGTTTTCACACAAGAGCTTTGGTGTAAAATTCCAGTTGATGCAAAAAAGAATTTTAGAGTGAACTCTGGCCCATTGTCGGTCCTTATACACATAACTTTTTTTCAAATTGTACTTTGACAAAATTCACAAAATTAATAACCAATTGTGATACTTCAGATTTGGTTTTGATAAAAAAAATCCAAGTGAATCTGCTCTTGTCATCCACGACAATTAGTACTCATTGTATATAACCCTTCTATACACTCAGCAATGCCAATCATTTTTGATGTGGATCTATCTTGTATCTCACAACACTTATCATTGATTAACAATTGACAATGTAAGTTTGAGGTTAACTTTGACACAGATATCAATTTAAAATCAAAAGAAGGAATGTATAAAACATTTTTGAGAAAAAATTTTTTAGAGAATGTGATTGTGCCAATGATAGTGCTAACAGTTTTGGTTCCATTTGGCAATATCACATTGATTGGATCAATATTTTGAAAACTTGCAAAATCTTTTAAGTCAAAGTCACATGATCTATTACACTGGAATCAATGACCCATAGTGCAGATTTTGGAGTGATAATACTCATAATTCTCGCATTAAAATGTAATGCAATGGTTTTACCTGGAGTGAAAGTGTGAATGGAATTAGTCAAAATTTGATTTGCATTATGAGGTTGTTGCTGCACACTTTTGTCTTTGATCAACTCTAACAAGGCAAATCTTTGCTCTGGAGTAAATCCAGATCTTGATATTCCAATGTTCTCTTGGAAACAATTGAGCTGGAATTGTTTGTCACTGAGTATATCATCATGCCCCTCAGTGATCACGTGATTGATGGTGGTGTTATGTTGCTGCCATTGTTACCTAGATTATTTCTTTATCAATAATAGGTTTACCATTGTAATTATTTTTTAGTGAGAGTACATAAAAAAAAAGTACATAGTATATAAGGTGTAATAACTCAACAAATATTTTCTAAGGGAGATTTTTCATTCTCTCCAACAATGAGAAGAACATATCTCTCTCCCTCTCTTAATCCCTTATGATTCATCAAACCATCAACATCACAACTTAAACAGCTTAGGGCATGATATTTTCTTCAATAAGCACACCTTAATAATTAAATTAGACTATGCATAATCATTATTAAGCACTTAACATTTCTCTCTCTCTTTTCCTTTTCCATTTGAATTGCCTTAAATAATAATTCTTTTACTTTAGATATAATGGCAAAATTGGATTGATCTCAATTCTCAACTTTTCTTTTTTTTTTTTTTGATTCACAGATTGGTTGCTCTCCACGCTCACCGCACCATGAAGAAAATCTCATGCCCTAAGCTGTTCAAGCTGTGATGTTGATGGTTTGATGAATCAGAAGGGATTAAGAGAGGGAGAGAGATAGGTTCTTCTCATTATTGGAGAGAATGAAAAATCCCCCTTAGAGAATATTTGTTGAGTTATTACACCTTATATACTATGTACTTTTTTTATGTACTCTCACTAAAAAATAATTACAATGGTAAACCTATTATTGATAAAGAAATAATCTAGGTAACACTTAGAAATAACAAAGAAAGTAATAGGTTTTATACTTATTTTTTTGTAATCTTTTATAAAAAAAATATAATTAGCCGGATTAGTACTTGCTTGGTTTGAAAACCTTGTGAGTTCTGTGTCAGCATAACCCTTTTTTTCAACTCTTCACACTTAAAAGTCTCAAACTCACAAACTTGCTTCTGCTTCTGGCCACTCTTGCACCATCAACATCGGTTCTTGACTTGTTTCATTCATTTGTACATCTTTCTTCTTTTCACTTACCTTCAAAAAGTAAAAATTCAACTTCACAGTACAGTTTATCTTTCTAATAATAGTAAATAATTTTTTATTTCGTTTTGTGTTTGTTCTTTTGTTGTTAGAGTCTCTTATACTGCCTTGAAAGGTCACTACCAGTTGCCAATGTGTTGAATAGTTGTGGTAATGTAGGGTCTATTTTCTCAATCAATAACAATAAATGACGTTGGTTTTCATTTTCTTTTTCTTGTGGGGAAAGACATTTAAATACATTGCCGACATTTTTTGTTGTTGTCTTGTTTCATTTTCATTGGGAAACATTGGCAAATATTAGGGGCTCTTTTTCACAACTCTCTAGTTTTACCTGCACTAATAATGAACATCAAATGATCAAATTATTGCTTAACACCATTTAACAATATATCATGTCTAATAATTACCATAAAATGTTTGGTAACAAAAAAAACTAATAAAAAATAACCATAACTTGTCTTATTTAATATTCATTAATTATTGTGACAATTAATGAACACTAAATAAAATAAATTCTGTCTGTTTTTTTTTTTTTCTCCTAGCATTATAGTGTTTGGCCGACTGTGGAGAGAAATCAAGTGAGAGAACATAAAATGAGAAGACACAACATCTAACTCAAAACCTTAAGTTGTCACAACTAAAAACCTTAAGATGTCAAGTTAATGGGTCTCTCATCTTATAAATTCTTCACTCTTTCTTACTTTTTTTTATGTGGAACTAATTTCAACACTACTCACACTTACAACATTAACGTATAGAACTTACACATATCTATTTTATCGTTTAATTAAATATACTCTGTATATTAAGTCCAAATTTTTTTCTTTATAATTGAATGTCCCCCATAGAAGACGTGTGTCAAGTTTGTAAATGCAACTAAATGCATATTCTAACCTTTCTCTCTCCAAAGTGTAAACAAGGGAAAAGAATCAATATCTACCCTTCTTAATGGTGGCAATTGATGACCGAACAGGTAGCAATATTTTTGAAACTTGAGAAGGGTAGTGACTATTTTTAGGGCCCTCTCATTCAGTTCTTCACACGCTTTATGTTACTTCTTTTGGAGATTTTTTCTTTCTTTTGTCAGAATCTCCTATTAGTCTTCAAGTTACCTTTCTTCTCAGAAGTAGAAAGAGATTTTGAGTTTCTTCTAATCATTCAGCTTTCATACCATAAAACAACTACATTTCATACCAAATGTTCAACAAAATATTCTCTCTCTTCACTAACAAATAGTCCTGTCCTTTCATAGTAATAGTAAAACAACATAATTGTAGAGTCATGTTAATTATTTGAACATCTAACTAGTGAAGTTGAATCAGATTAGAATAAGATGATCACAAAAATGATTAAAACAATCCTTCTCATCCCTTCTCAATTCATTATTTTCCTTCTCATCAACTCAGTAATGGCAGAACCAAGGGCAAGAACAATCCAAATAGCATGTGGTCATCAACTAGAGCACAACAGCACCATCTATGTTCCGAATTTCGTTGCAACCATGGAGAAAATCAGTGAACAGATGCGAAGTACCGGATTTGGAACAACAGTTACAGGGACAGGACTTGATACTAACTATGGCCTAGCTCAGTGCTATGGAGATCTTTCATTGCTTGATTGTGTGCTATGTTATGCCGAGGCAAGGACGGTTCTTCCTCAGTGCTTCCCTTTCAATGGTGGGCGCATTTACCTCGATGGTTGCTTCATGAGGGCCGAGAATTATAGCTTCTTTGATGAGTATACAGGAGCAGGAGATAATGCAGTATGTGGGAACAGAACAAGGAAGAACTCAAGTTTTCAAGAAGCTGCAAAGCAAGCAATTGTAACAGCAGTTCAAGATGCACTTAGCAGTAAAGGATATGCTAGAGGGAAGGTCGCCGTGACCGGAACGGTTAATGAGTCTGCTTATGTGCTGGCTGATTGTTGGAGGACTTTGAACACAAGCTCTTGTAAAGCATGTCTTCAGAATGCATCAACTTCTCTATTGGGATGCTTGCCTTGGGAAGAAGGCCGTGCGCTTAACACCGGTTGCTTCATGAGGTTCTCAGACAAAGATTTCCTCNNGAAGCTCAAAGGGTAAATGAATCTTGAGAATTTAGAAAAGTTTACACGTTTTTTGTAATTGTAAATCCTGAGAGCAGTTTTGTTTTCTGATTTGTGCAGGTAATGTAATAGTGCTGGTGGTTGCAGTGGTTAGTTCATTGATTGTTTTTGTGGTTGGAATAGCTATTGGGATATATATCTTGAAACTTAGATACATTCAAAAGAAAAGAAGAGGTAAGTGACTTGTCTAATTAATACCTTATTTGTTTGTTCTTATGAATCATCAATCTGTTATATAACAACTATGTTTAAGTATGTATGCCGATGCTTATTCTGGAATTCAGGTTCATATGATACAGAAAAGTTAGCAAAGTCCCTTCGCCGCAGTAGCCTGAATTTCAAGTACACTTCACTGGAAAGGGCTACTGGATCCTTTGATGAGACTAACAAGTTAGGACAAGGAGGATTCGGAACAGTTTACAAAGTAGTTATCTTATCTGCATACCTATATCCCAACCATTTTAACATAAGAATGCAACTATATAACAATTTTCTATTGCAGGGAGTTCTACCTGATGGAAGAGAGATTGCTATCAAGAGGCTATATTTCAATAACAAACATAGAGCAGGAGATTTCTACAATGAAGTGAACATAATCAGTAGCGTGGAACACAAGAATCTAGTCCGACTGTTAGGATGCAGTTGTTCAGGACCCGAAAGCCTGCTTGTGTATGAATATCTGCCCAACAGAAGTCTCGATCGCTTCATTTTTGGTAATTCCCAAACTCATGCCATAGGTTTCCCCTTCTGAGATATGAAATCCTACACTTTTACTATCATTGCTTATATCCTAACCATAGTACTTCTCAATGTAAACATTGTAGACAAGAATAAGGGAAGAGAACTGAACTGGGAGAAGAGATACGAAATCATCGTTGGGACAGCTGAAGGATTAGCATACCTACATGAGAATTCTAAAACCAAAATAATTCACAGAGATATAAAAGCCAGCAACATCCTCTTGGATGCAAAGCTTCGTGCTAAAATCGCAGATTTTGGCTTGGCTAGATCCTTTCAAGAAGATAAGAGCCATATAAGTACAGCTATTGCAGGAACTTTGTAAGTACCTCTAATCCCATCTACCATTTTCCCCCCAATAATAACAATTTTGAACATATTAGAATAAGAGCCTGCTAAGTACCTAAATACAACATTAAGCATCCTATACTACTAATCTGGGGCTTTGGACACCCCATAATTTCCAAGTCCCTACAGAGAAAAATGTTGTTTGGAGCAAATTTCTCTGTACTAGACCTTTAATAACCATCTATATATATGTTCTGCAGGGGTTATATGGCTCCAGAGTACATAGCTCATGGTCAGTTAACAGAAAAGGCAGATGTGTATAGTTTTGGAGTGCTACTGCTAGAGATAGTTACCGGGAGACAGAACAACAGGAGCAAAGCAGCTGAATATTCAGACAGCTTAATTACAGTGGTCAGTATCAGATTCCTTAACCTGATTTATTTTTATTGTTGTTGAACTAGTTTTTTTCTTGCTTTGATCTTAACATAATTTTGCAACATCAGGCATGGAAACACTTTCAGTCAGGGACAGCTGAACAATTATTTGATCCAAATCTTCAGTTGCATGAAGACTACAACAACAGCAGTGTTAAGAATGAGATCTTAAGAGTGGTTCAAATAGGACTTCTATGCACCCAAGAGAACCATTTGTTGCGGCCAACTATGTCAAAAGTGCTGCAGATGCTAACAAAGAAGGAGGAGCAACTTGTTGCTCCTTCTAATCCACCTTTCCTAGATGAGAATACCATGGAATTCTGTGACATAAGTGGTGACCCATTTTTCCCTCTCGTTGCAGATGACTCAGTCGCTACCATGTCCCATAGCTCTTTTCATCCCAGGTGATCTGCCTAGTACTAACAATGTATATCTCTATCCATTACTAATTTATACAAGAACATTAGGATACAACAAATAACAATGTGAAAAAATTAAATTAGCCTTACAAGGTACTTACAGCAATGTCTAATAATTCTTTCCGTTCATTTGTACAAAAATTCAATGGAAAATCAAAGTTACACTTGCCAATATACATTTTGAGTTCTTGGCAGACTTCGCCACCCTTTAAATCCTTTCGACACGAGGAACACAAAATTGGGTGTGCTAGCTGCAACCTTTATGAAAAAGGTAGTTGGAAGAGTGTGTATCTCTGAAAATCTGATTCCCATGCTGATGAATATGAACTGTGCTTAATTTGATCTTATAAAACAGCACTCAGAAGTAAAGCACCAAGAATCACAGAACTTATCAAAGATCCTCCATTATAGTAGTGTTGTGTCAAGCTGCCTGAAGCAGTGGAAGTGTTAGATGGGGCCAGTGATGTGCCATTTATGCTGGTGCCATTTTTACCACCACTGTTCATCACAAATATTAAAGGGAAATATAATAAATAAGAATGAACAGTTAATTACAATAATCAGAAAAAAATATATGAATCCTTGAGATCATACCTTCCTGGAAATACACAGGAATCATGACCTGTGATAATGATAACAAATAATAGTTCTATTAGATTGCCAAGCCACTTGAGCAACTAAAAAACAAAGGTGCAAAATTAACAATTAACTTTTGTAGCCATAAAAAAATGTATCCATAACTTATGTAGCCACCTTCAAATATAGTTATAATTATTAAAGAGTCCAGATTCCTTACTTGGATTTGTGGTGGTGACAAAAGCAACTCCTTTAAAATCACAAGTTCCAGGAGATTTAGCCATCTGCTGATAATATGCATTGAAAGCATAAGTCGCGTGCGCAACTACATTATTCGGTTCATAACACTCTTGACCCTGCCGCAAGGGCGAACAATCCACCTTCCCTGGTCCACAAGCCCAATCAAGTGCTGCCTGTAGCAACTTAGAATCAGCATTACTCTTAGCAACACAAAAGGTTTGATTTGTTGTATCATTTGCAAATACAGTACCAGCACCGGTCAAATGCAAAGTATATACTGGTGCTCCATTAGCATAGAAAAGTCCCCAGTTCTTTTCGGATACAGGACCTGGTCTTAAGTCTTCGTTATAGAGCTCATAAATATATGTACTAACTGGAATTCTAGGATGCTTTGGAGTCCCTGAAGTATTAAGGACATGTCTGATCAAGTTACTGTTGTAAGTGTTAGCATTGTCAATTGTTGCATCCGGCTCAGATGAATCGCCTTTGGAGGGCCATCCTGACTCTGTCACTACAACAGGGATATTTGTGAAGTTCAAGTATAACATTGCAAAATAAGCAGCATCGATCACTGCATCGAAAACATTAGTATAGTGGAGCATAGTGTTGGCATCAACAGCTTCCTTATTTGGCGGCAGAGGCCGGAACAGAGCATATTCCAGTTGGATTTTACCTTCAGATTGCATGTAATTGTAGTAAGGGTAAACGTTGAGCATAAGATATGAACCTGTTGATTGCAAAAACTTAAGCAATGGAACCATGACAGGATCCCATGTTTTATTAAAGAATGCTTGGGATGGAGGGTAGAGACTTTAATTTGCTGATCGAGATTGGCAGCAACAAGTGCAGATTGAATGAATTTTAGTGCATTGACTAGGACAGGTGCAACATTTGAGAGGGCTGTTAGGACTTCAGATCCAACTGCTATGGCAGTTATGTTGGTTGCAGGGACATGAGCTACCACATTGTGTGCAACCCAGTTGGCGGCCGTGGCATTCGATTGGCCAATGCCGAGTAGCAAGTTGTTGGGAACAGAAACGGTTACACGGATTCCGGTGTTGGCAAGTGCAAGAAGCATGGCCCTGTCAGCATCATAGAGTCTAACATGTTGGATACTTTGAGCCTTAAGAAGGGCCACAGTCTCTGTTGCACTTGGCATGTTAGTTATGTCTGTACCAATGTTTACACCAATAAAGGAATCTGCAGAAGAAAGAAAGAAACCAACAAATTATATAAATACTATATGATCCTGCTCATAAACAGATTATGAGATGAAAATAATAATGCAGATGAAGTGATAATCAAGAACAAATAGAAACTAGAAAATAAGGAACATATGAATCTTGGTTTGGACCAACATGGATTTGTGAAAACAGCTAATAAGTCCATTTATGATCTAATAAAATGTGTTTCAAATATCCAATCTTACCATGACCTATTTAATAAAATAGCTATAAAGCCTATTCATTAGTCTTTTATGGAATTGTATTTGAGTCATTCATTTAAAGTAATACTGTATTTTCAAAATTATCCGCGAAGTGATTTAAAAATTGATACCATGCTTTCTTCAATTTTAATTGGGTAACAAAAGGGGAAAAAGATTTAATAAAAGAAAACTTGATTATCAGCTTTGTTCATGAGGAATAATATTGAAAAAATTCATATCTTAAGGAGGCACAGCCACATTGCATTCATAGAATGTCAAAGCAAAACATATATTTCAAAATTCTGGAATAAGCTTTCAGTGATGGATTGTCAGATTGTCCAACTAACTAATGCTACATCCTAAGCCCATAGCTATAGTTCATAAACTGAATTTTTTTTTTTGGTCATGGTTGAAATTCAAGGTTTGTTAACCTGTCATCCCGTGGATTATCCTTGGGTTTAACTAAAAGAAGTCTAATATACTCAAATGATCGCTTGTTCTTAGGTTAATTTGCAAAAGATTCACTTTGATTATCAGTTTTTAAAAACATAAAATGAGGATTTCATTTAATAACATTTTTCCCATGCTTTTGGTTACCATGTCTAATTCATGGGAGCTAGGCAACAATGCTACCAACTCACCAACTCAGTATCAATGAGGTTGATTGATAGACCAAAATGATTAAATATAGTATAAATATTCCACTTCATCACTGGCATAGTGGCATTCACAACAGGGGTATTTTAGTACCATCGCTTTTTCATAAAAAGTTTAGTTAAGTGCAAACTGCAAAAGAAGCTGTTTCTTGAGTTGGGATGCAACAAAATTGTCCCAGAATCCCATTAAAAATTAGAAAGGATAGATCAGAGATTCAGCACAAAGGAAAACACTTTCTTGCAAAGGCCTTTTCTTTTGCAAATAATAATAAATAAATAAACTAAAAATGCCTATATTTGTATTACACAACCTTTTCTCTAACTTTCTATTCCAACATTGTTATGCTCTTGTAGCAAGGTTCTGGCTCTTTACATTTATAGCAACATCTGACATCTCCCACATTCAACAGCCAAAATGCAATGAAAGAATAATTACTTCCTTCTAGTATTTAATAGTTAAAAAAAGGGGTTAATACATTGTATCATTACCCTTTACCTAAAATGTTAATTAGAAGCAAATACTTACTAACCATGACAAATAGCAAAGATACAAAAAAGTAAGAATCTACAAACCCATATGATGATGAAAGGAAGGTGGTAATGAAAGGACTAACTAGACATAATGATGAAAAGAACAAGAGCTAGAAGCCAAAAAAAACAAGAGTACTATACCCCCACACCAACCATTACTAAATTAGAAAGCTTATTAAGAGAATACTTAATGATAGATTAATAACCAATGATATCAGATGCCCAGGGAACATAGAAACAGATGCTAAAAATCACATAAACTTATTACTTACCTCCATAGACAGAACATGCAAGCAGGAAAAAAAGAAGCAGCAGAACAGCCATTGATGATTGCTTAGAGAAATCGTTATACACAAAGAAACACTGCCAGTTCCACTGCAAACTAAAAAGTGGCTCTCTACAACTTGGGGTCTCAAAAAGCTTGCACCTTTTGATACCCTTTGAGCTTTGGCATAGAGAAGTAAGAACCAAGAAGTGCTCTGAGGTTGGGAGGGAGAAGAGAGTTTGCGTTGTTGGGTCTTGTGAGTGGTCAAAACTGAAAAATCAAAACTAGAATTTGTGTCTGTGGGATCATAAAATCATAAATGGGAGTGTGTGTCAGGGATCCAACGGCTGAGATTTGGAGATGCAGGTGGCAAATCAGCCAAGTAGTAACTATTATTAGTGGACAAGAAAGTCAGGCTTTTTTTAATTAAGGAAGTGTATGATTCAGTGTTTTATTAATAACGTGAATAATGAAGCAGTGTTGCAGTGTTGGTGCAGTTCATAGGCTATTGTGATTGGTGGATTAGCATCTATGATAGCAACATAAAATGTTGACGTGGCATCTTTTCTGTTTCTGCTTCAAAAATCCCCACTTGCGCTCTGCTTTGGTTTGTGTCCCAAAGCCATTGACAGTTGCCATCTCTTGGATCCTTCTTTAGCTCTGTTAACTGTCATTAACTTGAGTTAAAATCACACTTCATCTTATGTAATCATAAAAAATAAATAAATTAACAGTGAGTCCCATTATTCACATAACATTTTCAATGAATACTAGTGGAAAGTCCGCGCGATGCACAGGTTGTGTACGTAATCTATTTATTGTATTCATATTAATTTGTTTTTAAGTTGAGTAGTACATATTAATTAGTAAATTTAATTTAATTAGTATGTAGATAACATAATTAATAATATTAATGTAGAGTTCAACTTTAAAAATTAATGTATAAAATTTGGCATAATTATATTGTTTAATATTTTATTAGTTAAAATTAATATATGATTAAAAATTTCTATGTGAAATTAGTATTATATATATTTCAAGGAAACTATGGAAATTATTTTTGTTAAAATGTTAATAAATCATTATGTAAAAGTATTAATTGTTGGTCACTTAAAAGATTTTAAAAAATGCACTAATTATTGTTAAATTAATATTGCGCACAGTTTATAAAAGAATGCTTTCGTATTGGTTATAAATAATTTAGTTAATTTTTTTTTATAATATCCATTAGACATATTTTTAATTTGTACGTGAATAAAATATGTATTGATACTTCATAATTGTACTCTATATTAATGTTCGGTTAATAATAAATGAGTTTATTAGTCTAATAAAAAAATTTAATTAATTTTCTATCATTTGTGTCCACAATATTTTTTGTTTCATTTTAAATTTATCTTAAGCCATTGTAAAAATTAAAAGGTGATTAATAAGTAATAACAATAAGATTCATAAAGATAAGTGACATTTTAAGCTATTCTATAACCGTTGTTAAAATAAGGTGATTAATAAGTTTTCTTAGTATAAATCACATTTTACGAGTTTATTAATAAATTTGTTTTGAAAAGATGTTTTTTCATTCCACCTAGATTTCTTAAAGTTCTGCAGAACTATGATGAGCGATTCTATCCTATTCTCCTGTAGGTAAGATATAATTTGGTCTATCAGTTCATCAAACAAAGTACAACTCATCCGGTCGAAAATTATTTTTATTATGGAAAAATCATTGGTGTTTTGGAAGAATATTAGAGGGTGGGGTGATTTATCGGGTGGTGGAGAACCCAGTTAACACGTAGGGGCGTGCTGACCCTGCTATGGAACAACGTGTCCGCACCACGCAGAGACGACGTGACGCGGCGAGCATGCACGCTTCTGACACCACGCAGGGGCGAGGTGGAGCTGGCGTCGCGGAGTTCCAATGTTCCTGCACCTCGGGGGCGTGCTGCAGCTGCTGCCATGCAGCAGCAAGCGTGCCCTCTTCATACTCTATATAAGGAGTCTTCTCCTCCAACTGCAACACAGAAAGAGTTAGTGAGAGAGTTTGAGGGTAACATTCTTAAGAAAGGGTGTTAGTGAGAGGGAAAAAGGGGGTTGCGAACTCATCAAAGGGGAAGGGTGTTGCTGCTAGTGGAAAGGGTGAAAAAATAATAGACAATAAAAAAAGAGAAATATTATTTTGTATTTATTTTAAAGAATGGTTCGTAATTATAATGCTTCGGAAAAACATATTATAAATTATTTGGATCATCCCATATATATAAATTGGTAAATTATATTTTTATTGTATATTTTATTTTTTATTTTTTGTTATTTAATATGTTAAAAAAATAATTTTTTGTCAATTTTAAATTAATTTTCTAATATAAAAATACTAAAATAAAATATATATTATACTATAATATACTATACGATATACTAATTTTTTTTAAAAAAATATATTTATCTATGATAAAAATATAAAAATAATACTCTAATAAAATAAAAAATATATATACTGTAAATAAATATGTATGTTGAACATATTCAAAAGTTTAATATATAAATGTTAAAGTAATAATATACTGTAAATAAATATGTATGTTGAACATATTCAAAAGTTTAATATATAAATGTTAAAGTAATAAATAAATATTAAAAAAATATATATACTTTGTTATTAATAATATTAAAATATTAAAAAAAATATTTTAATTATGATAATGCACTGCACGTTAATGATTTTAACAAATAAAATATTAAAATAAATAAATATGTAAATAATATTATTAATTGAAGTGATCACATACATTTTATAAATAGATATGATAATATTTGTTTATTAATAAATGAATATTTATAACTAATATAATAAATATATTTTTGTTGATGCAGCCTAACAGAAATTTGTTGGTGCGTAAATTGGATCCGCCACAGAGTTGGAATCTGAGGGTCGAAAACTACTTACGCGTCACGGGATTCTACCACGTATCTAGGATTGGGATGATAAGAGGATTTCACCCGTTGTTAGCTGCTCTGGTTGAAAGGTGGAGGCCGGAGACTCACACTTTTGTGTTGCCGGTGGGTGAGGTTACAGTGACATTGGAAGATGTCACACATATATTTGGCTTACCAATTGATGGAGAGCCTGTGAGTGGATGGACTGATAGTAGTAGTGATTTCGTTCAGAGTCAGAGTATGGCAATATTCGGACGTCAACCGATGCTCAATCGTAATTCGAAATCCTATATAAAGCTTGGTTGGGTTCGAAGTATCAGAGATGAGGAGCCGTTGGATACTGAAGAGTCCATAAGGAGATACGTGAGATGTCAGATTTTCTGTCTGTTAGGGTCGACCCTATTCACAGATAAGTCGACCGCATACGCCCATGCAAAGTATCTACCGTTGCTTCGCAATTTCGAGCGGATCCATACATATAGTTGGGGTTCAGCATGTCTTGCACATATTTACAGAGCACTATGCCGTGCGTCACGATATGATACGAAGGAGATGGATGGCCCTCTTAATCTGTTGTTTGTTTGGGCATGAGAGCGAATGCCGTGTATTGCGCCTGTACCGAGACATATCCTTCCACCTGCTGAGATACCAGTTGCCATGAGGTAAATATTTATGGTTCTTGTCAGAGATTATATTCATCATGCATGTTTCAATTAGGAGTATTTACGTAAATACACATGTTCCAGGTGGAGTCATTCGGAACGGAGCACAGCGTGGTTAGAGAAGACCGTTGTGACATTTAGGCATGATATAGACTACATGCAGGAGGTAAATATTTATGGTTCTAATGAATCCTAGTTCCATACATTACTGTTAGGGTTTTGACATTGGAATTATCTGTGGCAGTTTGAGTGGCGGCCGTACGAAGGAATAATCGTACCCGGCGAGTTACATGTACATCTTGATGTGTGTGATATCGTTGCTCCGTTGTTGTCATTCGAGTGTATCGAGTGGCACCCTGCGGACCGAGTTATGCGTCAGTTTGGGTTCGCACAGCCCCCCCGCGCGAATACCAAGGGTCATTCCACCGGACCAGCATTGCATGGCTCTTCGCGGAGTGCAGCTTTATGATTGGATAGTTTTGCATGGGGAGTGGATAGTGGAGTGGGACAACAGGCGACACACTCGACTGCGGGATCTGCACCCCCTTCCGACCTGGGACTTCATACCGACCCCGGAGTATCGGGATTGGTACATGCGCTCATACGGACATATGCTGAGATTGTCGGAGTATGTTCCTCAGCTAGCTGCACCCCAGCCACCTGCACCTTAGGTCCCACCTACACCTCAGAGCCCACCTGCACCTCAGGATCCACCTCAGCATGCAGTGTTTTAGCTGGTTCCTTATTATGTACCACAGCCACCACTCGCACAGGACTAGAGTGCGTCCAACCACCACTCTCATCACAGCCACCATTCCCAGCACTCTCAGCCGATGCTGACGATTCCAGCCGGTCATGATTGGTTTGACTTCTCCATCGGCGGTCACGGAGATCAGCAACTACAGAATTGAGCCAATGCTAGTTTGGGTGGTTGGTCAGATTTTAGTGCTATGCATTCACCGTCAGCCTCAGCTGATCCACATGGGGATCAGTAGGTATGAGCCATAGTTTGCAGCGTCCTGCTTCCGACCACACGTCAGAGGGTGCATCGTGTGATAGTGGATTCCTTCGCCATATGACCTACGGACGGAGCGAAATCCACCTAATAAGTATACTCCATCAAAGCCAGGTATGGGCATGATGGGTAAGGCACTGAGCTGGATGGGTTGTAAGAAGTGAGCATCGGGTTGGGGTTTTTAGATTTCATACTAGGGTTCAATGTAATACGTATTTAATGTTATGTATGTTGGCCGATGTTATTCATAGTTAAAAATTTGTATGTTTGCTTCAGTAAGGCAGTAAATGTTAACATTATCATGGTCTTAAACATCAATGGATAACCTCAAATTTAAAATTACAAACACGAGTAAGACAAAAAAGAAAATCTATTATAAAAATGCAAATTCAAAAATACAAACACAATGAAAATAAAAGTCATTCCCCCCACCACTCGATCCAGCACGCTGAGGACATCGACTCCGACTATGTCCTTGAGCACCACAGAGACGGCATATCTGAGGACCACGCATGTCGCGTGAGTCCATTTCGTTCAAGTATCTGGTCAATTTTGGGCGACCTTTCGACGTTCGCCTCAAGGCGGGATTAGCGACCAATGTGGGTCCCTCATACGCAGGCCATGTCTCGGCATCACCTAACGGTGAGAACTCGAATCTATATACCTTATGGACCTCTGTCATCTTGTACACGTCATGCACATACACGTGCCAATCGATTTGCTGGTTAGCACAGCAAGCAATAACATGGCGACATG
Source organism: Arachis duranensis (assembly GCF_000817695.3). Taxonomy (NCBI): domain Eukaryota; kingdom Viridiplantae; phylum Streptophyta; class Magnoliopsida; order Fabales; family Fabaceae; genus Arachis; species Arachis duranensis. The sequence continues at coordinate 22,138,626 of NC_029776.3, forward strand.
GTATTCGTTCTACCTGAAAGTGCCCACAGTCACACGTACGTCGTGCAAGATCAACGACTAATACCTTTCCGCTAGTCATTTCGCGCACCTCAAATACGTCATTCCGTCTGTCAAAACGGTGCACAACTATATTCCCAGCCTGTTGCATACTTGCCTCTATCTGCTGTTGTGCGAATACGGAATAAGTATATCCAGCACGTTTGCGTTCATGAGACTCAGCACTCTTCCGCGTAAAAAGTTCATTTAACCGATAATACGTTGCTCGGACTAGCGCCAACACAGGTAGATTACGGGCACCCTTCAACACTGAGTTAATGCACTCGACAAGATTCGTCGTCATATGGCCCCATCGATGTCCCTCGTCGAATGCCAATACCTAATGTCTAAGTCCAATGGCATCGCACCACCTGGCATATGCCTCGCCTCGCTCTTCCAACCTCTTATAGTTGATGTTATACTCCTCCACCATTCTTGAATACCCAATATTGACCACAAGCTTTTGCAAGTGAGGGACCTTGAATGCTCGTAGGAAGTTGCTGCCGATGTGCCTTATACAAAACATCCACCATGCTCTTGGAGGTTGCCAGTCACCTCTGGAACGATTTACTGCTGCTCGAATTGACTCATGCCGGTCCGAGATCATACCCACACCATCTTTTCTTACAACATGCGTTCGCAGATTCCTTAGAAAGAAGTGCCACGCATCAGCTATCTCCCCTTCCACCAAGACAAAAGCGATAGGCACAATGTTCTGGTTCCCATCCTGTGCAACAGCTACCAGAAGTGTACCTTTGTACTTTCCATATAGGTGTGTTCCGTCAACCTGAACTAGGGGCTTGCAATGCCTGAATGCCCTAACGCATGGATTGAAACTCCAAAATACGCGATGAAGTATTTTTACCCCTTGCGCCTCTTTATTCCCATTGTAAAGTGGGCGTGTTTCTATCTGGACAACTGACCCAGACATCTTCTGAACCATAACCGAGAGCCACCACGGCAAGGCTTGATAACTCTCCTCCCAATCACCGAAAACTTTCGCTATGGACTTCTGATTTGCCAACCAAGCCTTTCAGTAACTGATGGTATGGTTGAACCTTGACTGGACTTCGGCTATTATAGTTTTCACCTTTATTGACGGGTCAGTCTCGACCAATGGCCTTATAGCCTCAGCAACTGTGTCTAAGTCCAACTTGGAAGGATCCTGTGAAATCACTCCCGTTGTGCACGTGTGCCTACCGTTGTATCTGCGTATCTCCCAACAACCTTTTTTCCGTATCAAGCTGGCTCAGATAAGCCAGTCGCACCCGCGTCCATACATCTTGCATTTTGCATAGAACGTCTGTGGCTCATACTCATACACGTCGTAGTCAACTCCTCTAGCGATAGTGTAACTTCTAATTGCTACCACGACCGACTTTCTAGAACTGTATTCCATTCCAATCCGGAACTCTCCATCCTCAGGATCAGCAACGCCTACAGAAAGTGCCCATCATCGTTTACTAATCAATCCAAAGTATATATTAAAGAAAACATATTATTCGGTCATCACGTACCTATGTTTGAATATTCCGGAAACTTCGGTGCATGCATGGCGTCGAGATCCAATTTACGCATAAAAGGTGACACGTTCATCGGTTGACTGATCGATGGGTGAACCACTACATCAGCTGCTGTCTCAACTCCCGCATCACCATCCTGCTCTTCGTCGCCGGCTTCATAAGTGGCTTCGAAGTCCTCTTCGCTGTCACTACTCATTCCCACGTACACTACAGCTCTATCATCCTCCACCTCTAAGTCATTTTGAATCCCTTCCGCCTCTATGGTTTCAAACTCAACATACAGCTCAATCTGTGGCTGTCGTATCTGAGTCTGCTGGTGAATTTGAAACATATTATGCATAGTCACTTCGTCAGTGATTGGCATGGTATCAAACTGCATTAAACCACCAAAAACTATAACCGGATTCTGGTACAGAATTCTGCTCACTCTCATTAATGTACTGTTCTCCATGCTTTGACAGAGACCATTCTGAAGTTCCATAAACGTCATGGTCCATGGAACCACAAACGAAAACGGATTCTGACACACAAACCTCACTCCCTCATGAGTATTACGTATTATCTCACCATCGCGATACACTACTAACTTTGCGGTATCCTCCAATACACCAGAAACACACTCAAAGAACACTCACACACTTCCTCAGCATGAAAATGAACCCAACCACAGCCTTATATAGAGAGTAGCATTCACCGTGAACTCCAATCACGTACTGCCACGTGTCAGGACGCCCCTGCGTGCTGACTCAGCACGCCCCCACTTGATGCCCTCGTGTACCAATCAAGCTTGGCCACGTCCCCATGACGCCCCCACGTGATGCCACGTAGCATCACGCCCCCACGTGCTTGGTCAGCACGCCCCCACGTATTGCCTGCATGGACCATTCAAGCTTCTCCACGTCATCATCACGCCTCCACATGCTAGGTCAGCACGCCCCCACGTGATGCCATGTGTCCCGCTAAGGCTGCGCCACATCATCGTGCCTCCCACTTGTCGCACGCAACACGCCCCTGCGTTTTGAACTTGCATCCATCATTGGGTGAAACACACCATTGCTCTATTTCTGGCCAAAACACCCATTTCCTTCCCATATTGAAATTCTTGAGCCTCATCCGATTGTTATTGCTATTTTAAAATCAATAGCATTAGTTTCAGTAATTAAAAAATATCAATATTGATTGTTTAATCATACTTACTAGTTACTACCTTGGAGAATAATCACCAATCCTTTGGTCTCCCTTTCTTTACTAGTTATCAGATCTCTTAGTTCTTCCTTTCCCACTACCTCGCCAATAATATCTCGTGTGACAAAATAAATAGAAAAATTAATATATGCATTCACGTGTAAATTTTATACGAATTGCAATATATTGAATGAAACTCACCAAACATATCAGCATCTTCAAGCATGGCAGCATTTTGGAGATTAAGAAATGAGCGAAAGCGAAACGCTTGTAAAGAAAATGTAGGGATCTCCATAATTTCTGAAATCACTTAACACACATATCAATGCATCTAATGGTAATAAGAGAGGATTAATATTAGCAAATATAAGGCCAAAAAAGCATGTTTTCAATCATAGCACAAAATCAGGAAGGAAAATGTAAACCCATGCATTTAGTATGAATAAGTGTATGAAAGATTGATAAAATCCACTCAATTAAGCACAAGACAAACTATAAAATAATGATTTATCACTCCACATGAGTAACTTTGATTCTGTACGAGAATGTTAACACATACCTACTCACACCAGTTTTTACTTCTATCTTATTATCAACTATTATGAAATTTGTCACAGTATACATCTGAAATTCATGCAGAATTAGAGTCCACTTCTAAACCAAAGTTCTTGGCATAGTGGAGTAAATCCTACCTCCCTGTTTGCACAAAAATAGTTCGAAATCATTTTAACAAAATCTGATATTCAAAAAACAACTAACTAACTGATATAAAATTCCACAATAATTAATACCAAATTACAATAACCATTCACTAATTTAAAAAGAAGTGCTCATTTAAATTACAATAAATTGTTTATATTTACACTAATAATATTTTAAAATTTGGAGGTAATTTAAATAGTATTATAAACTAAAAGATTAATACCAAAAAAAAAACTAAAAGATAAGCCTAACAGTATTATTAGTGTAAAATTATAAAATTTGAAATAAACAAAGGCAGTAGAAATTTTAGAATTTAAAATTATTAAAAATTTAAAAAAGAAATTAAAATTTGAAAATTTTTAAATTTGTAACTATTGATAGTTAACATTGTAGAATAAATTTTAAAATAAGTAATTTTAAGAGATAAGTATAATTTTGGTCCCTAATGTAGAGGACAAAAATTTATTTCGTCCTCGACCTTTTTTTCGCTATAAAATGGTCCCCAAGGTTTCAGTTTGTTTTAAAACCTTCATTCGGACCAAAATGCCCCTATCCCTTCCATTCTTCCCCCAAAATCCCATAAGCACAAGCAGAAACACCAGAAGCACAAGCAGAAGCACCAGCAAAAACAACAACAGTTATCAATTAAACAAAGCAGCAGCAGGACAACAAAAACAACAACAACAACAACAACAACAATAATGAAACACCAATGAAACAACAATGGAATCAAGTAAAAACAGAAGAAGTAAGAGCAGAAACAGAACAACAACAACAACAATAATAATGTAACAATATAATCAATCAAGCAACCAGAAACAACAATAATAAAAAATCAACAACATAATTAAAGCAAAAGCAGAATGGAAGAAGAAGAAGCAGCGGCGGGCGGGCAGTGGCAGGATCAGAGACGGCAGGGCGGCGGTGCGGCGGTGGAG
>NC_029776.3:22143016-22148224 GCF_000817695.3 Arachis duranensis
TTCTTTTTTTTATTTTATTTTATATTTATTTTATTTTAAAATTTTTTTAATAATGAGTAATTTGGTAATAAAAAAAATAAAATTGGTAAAAATGACGATTTTAAAATAAACTGAAACCTTGTGGACCATTTTATAGCGAAAAAAAGGTTGGAGACAAAATAAATTTTTGGCCTCTACGTTAGGGACCAAAATCATACTTATCCCTAATTTTAATTAAACAAGTTAAACAAATGTACTACTATAAAAGTTAAATTAGTGAATATTAATTTAAAATTGACAAATATTTAGTATAAATTAAATGATTGGAAAATAAATACTCTTAAAAATTGATATTGTAATTTAAATATATGATAAATTAGATTGTGTTTAGTTAATTAAAACATATGCAGATATTATTGTGTTTAGTTAATTTTTAACTATTTGATTTAAATTAATATATTTTAGAATAATTTATTTAGTTTAAAATAATGCAAGGATATTTAATTTTAAATTGAAAATTAACATATATGCAGACATTTTTTAATTTTTAAAGTTGACTGTTGGTTGAAGTAGCATAACATCTAATACTCTACTAATTTATTGTTCTTATTATAATCACTCATATCAATATTATTATTGTTCATATTTTTCTGGTCAGAATTTTTATTTTTATTTTTTTTGTCGGGCCTAACAATATAAGATATCCTAAACCAAAAATATCCTATCTGACCCAGTTATCATCACAACTCCATAAATGGAGAAAAAAAATACTCAACTAAATGAGCAATCCAGCCCACCCCAATCATGTTTTTCCAAAAAATACATGTTCCGAAGAAAAAATTTTAAATAACTAATCATCAGATTATCTATAAAACTAACTCCTATTAATTAAACACAACCTGACCCACAATTTATGTACACACTAAAACTATAGCAGTACCTGCTGAGACCAGCGGAAACAAACACTACATGCGTTTGTTTCTCCTGCGTCCACGACATTTCCTCACATGAGGAAAAAAATTCACTTCCTCACCGTAGAACTACCCTATATACAAAACAGTGACACATTCACTTCCTTGTTTTTGAAATGGAATTGAAGTTAGAACTGTTGGGAGTTTTATACAGCATATTAGAAAATAGAAGGAAAAGTTAATTTTTTTTGTGTGAAGAGAAAATAAAAGAAAAGAAAATAGAAAGAATTTTTTTTGTTTGAATATAAGGAAAAATAAGAAGAGAAAAAATTATACCTAAATAAAATTATATTAATATCCTTTATAAATTATAATAGAGGTAATGACCAAATCAGTACCTGAAAGATTCAAACGCTGACATTTTGGTACCTCACTATTGTTATTGACAAAATGGTCCTTAAAATGTTTTAAAATTTGACAAGCGTACCCACGAGTGCACCGGAGCACATTTTCGGCAAGCACAGTGCTGATGTGGCCACCGTATTTTGGTGACTTAGCAAACCACCCCCAAAATTCCCTCCCCAATGCACACTCCCTCCCCTTTCCTCTCCCTCTCTGTCGCAGCCCCATCCCCAACGCACACTTCTCCCTAATCGCAGTCCCCGCCGCATCACAAGCCCTTCCCCAACGTACACTTTCCCTTCCTCCCTCAACACCACCATTCACAGCAACAACAACTTTTTAACATTAACAGCAACAACAACCTCCACCACACTCTCTCTCTCCACCACTCCCCTTCCTCAACGCACACTTTTCTCTCCCTCCCTCAACACCACTATTCACAGCAACAACAACCTCAACATCAACAGAGTTGCCCCAAATCATGAATTGCCCCAAATTTTTAGGTTAAATTATCATTCAAAAAGATTAATCACAATAAAACTCAGAAAAAACAAACAAATTCATATACAATAACCAAAATAAAATAAAATAAAATAAAATAAAACTTAATACAGACACCACCAAAGCAAGAATAGAAGACGAACACCAGACACAGAGGGGACAGAACACGATAGAGCCAAGATGGAACCCAGACAAAGGAGACATGGCAACGACTGGGGGCTAGCAGCAAGCAGATACAAGCAGTGAAGGCGACAGCGGTGAAGGCATGCAGACAATGCAATGCTACGAAGGAGACACTGGCGGACGCAGAAGACCCAACGACGAGATGGCGGCAGTGCAGTGTCGATGACACTGGCTCTGTAAAACTGAGAAGGTTGAGCTCTACTGCTGTTTTGGAGAGAATGAGTTTAGAGTGTGAAACACTGTGTTGGGAAGGGGATTAGAATTAAAGAGGAAAGGGAAAGGCGACAGCGGTGAAGGCATGCAGACAATGCAATGCTACGAAGGAGACACTGGCGGACGCAGAAGACCCAACGACGAGATGGCGGCAGTGCAGTGTCGATGACACTGGCTCTGTAAAACTGAGAAGGTTGACCTGTACTACTGTTTTGGGGGAGAGTGAGTTGAGAGTGTGAGACACTGTGTTGGGAAGGGGATTAGAATTCAAAGAGGCAAGTGAAGGGGATTAAGGTTCAGAAAGGAGAATTTTGGACTGAGGAGGGGGGAAGTGCGTGTAGGAGATGGAGAATTAGGGTTAAAGAGGGGGAGGGAAGGATTAGGGTTGGGGAGGGGGGAGAATGCATTCAGGAAGGGGAAGGGGAGAGTGCGTTGGGGAGGGAGAAGGAGAAGGAGAAGAATTAGGGTTGGGGGGTATTTGCCATGTCATTAAAACGCAGTGGCCATGTCAGCACTGTGCTTGCCAGAAATGTGCTCCGGTGAACTCGTGGATACGCTTGTCAATTTTTAAAATCTTTTAAGGACCATTTTGTCAATAACAATAGTGAGGTACCAAAATGTCAGCGTTTGAATCTTTCGAGTACTGATTTGGTCATTATCTCATTATAATATATCAATATTATAATAATAAATTTGTAATTTTACCCATTTTTTTTACTCCAATCTAAGTTTTTTTCTCAATCTTGGAGAGAAAAATTTAATATGGGCTCTACATATACTTTTACATTTTTCATTCATTTTCTTTCTTCATTCAAAACAATGAAAAATTAATTTTTCCATTCATTTTTTTCTCCTTCATTTTCTTTCCTTCTAAATTCATCTGAACCAAACAAAGTGTAAATGTTGATATTATTATATAAGTTATTTTACCAATTTCCTTTTTTAATAATATAATATCAGTAATTCTATATTAGTATTTTTCATGTGAAAAGTTACCCTTAAAGACTTCTTAATGTCAAAAAATATTAAATATTAATAGTAGACTAAATCTCCATTTTTATTTTTAGGTTTTTCTGTAATTATTTATTTTAATTTTCAAAATTTAAAATTTTTTATAATAGTGCCACAAATTTAAGTCCGGACACCATATTGATCTCTCGTTCTTTTTCAATAATAAGTCAGCAACTGGAGTGTTAAAGGGACACCTTTCTACCATAATGGAATTAGCATTCAAGTTATTTTAGTATCTTATAAACTGATCCATATCCTCCTTTTCCCAATTAATTATTGCTAAAAAATTGATCAGTGGCATAAACTATAGTTGATAAATCAAATGTTGGGAGGTCCATGTCTTTCTTTTTCCGTTTGTGATCACGTTGCTTCAACGAAAACATATCTAGCAAAGTAAAGAATGATACGAGAACAAAAATTAATTTGAAGTTCTGGAGTTTAACATGGTCAATATAAAGAATAACAAGACTTTCAATATTGCAAAGTTATATTTCTGCCAAACATTAGAGTAGTAGTTCACTTGTAGAATATCATATATTCAACTCAAGTATTATAATCACGTGACCAATTTCTGCCAAATATTATTGGAATAGTAGTTCACTTGTAGAATATCGTATATATTCAGTTATTCACCCCAAGTATATATTATGATCATGATGAACAATATAAAGCCAACAATGATGCCTTTTAGTTTCCTCTGGAATAATGTTTAAGAGCCAATAATGATGCCTTCTAGCTTCCTCTCTTGCTGGAATAATGTAGAAGACTGGAATTCAGACCAACAATTGGAATAAATTAGGATTTTAAAAATTACATTAGGTATAAATATAAATTTTGTCACCTCAGCTAGCCGGTGCAGTATTTGGCATAGTAAGAAAGTGTCATCTCAACATTCCGTTTGCATTCATCATTAAAAAGGGTGAGAGATTAATTAGGAGTATATAGCAGCATCTGGCATAGTAAGAAAGTGTCACCTCAACATTCCATTTACATTCATCATTAAAAAGCGTAAGAGATCAATTAAGAGTATACATGGACTAGGTAGGGATGACAAACGAAAAATTCTGTGCGTCCTGCCAAAAGCTCACCATCTGGTGAGCTGACCTGTCCCGTCCATCCTAAAGTCTTCTTCTGTCCTGTTTAACGGCGAGCTGACCCACCAAATCTTTTTTTTATAAACCATTAAATATTAAACAATATATATAATTTCACAGTCATTTCAATAAATTTATAATTTCTAGACATAAAAAATTATAATTTCTAAATTCACAAGTCTTTATAATTATAAATATGTAATAAATATAGTCATAAATCAATTTTTTTGAAACAAAATAATAAAACTAACATTGTCTAAAGCAAAACAAACATTGTCCAAAACATATAATTAAACATCTTCAAGTTTAAAATCAATCAAACATAAAACATAATTCAAAATATAATTTAGAACACCTTCAATTATTATCTTCATTATCTTGTAAATCAATAACATTATAGAAATTTGTAAAAAAAGCCCTAACAAAAAAATGCCTAGCCTGTTGGGAAAGCCTGCCCCGCCCTGCCGAAGTCCGCCAAAACCCATAGATTAGGCGGTGCGGGTTAAGCGGGCTTTTTTAAATTTGACAGTTTCAAATTTTCAGTACAACCCTCCTTTCTTGGCAGTGGGTTTCTGCCCATTTGCCATCCCAGGGCCAAGTGAAGTCGGATTCGTCTGGACCCGAACCCAGTCCTAAACCCAATAAAACCACATTACTTTCGGGTCACACTAAAACTGGGGCTAGACCAGTGAAGTTCGAGTCTTGATAAATTTTATGTCAAAAAATTATGATACACTTATTTATAAAGAAGAAAAAAACATACTTGTGACTGAGAAGTTGATATTCATATTTGAATTTAAATTTATACATAAATTCTAATTTCATATTTCTTTGATTTATTTTCTAATTCAACAAGTGTGATTAAAAACAAAACAATAAGCTTATAATTAATATAACATAATATTGCTGGAATT
>NC_029776.3:22148838-22154619 GCF_000817695.3 Arachis duranensis
AGTGTGTGTAATTCGTATACGAGTTCTCAAATATCTTCTTCTTCTTCTTCCCTCAACTCCTCTATCTCTGTTTTTTCGTATGAAGTAAAATAATTTGATAGAGAAGTTCATATTCATGTGAGGGAGAAAAATAGATGATAGAGTTCTACTAAAAGTATATTATTTAGGTCAGATTTTATTACAAACATCTGAATGAGTAAAATTTATTTGTGAAAATCCGTTAGATATTATTATTCCATTCACAATGTTATTCGAAGAACTAAAAGGTATGATTTGTAAGAAGATAGATTCTAAAATGTCAAGAAAAATATATATTTTATATAGATATCCTATACCAATATTTGGTAGATTCGCTCAATTAAAACCAAATATGTAACTGATGAACCGAGCATGCTAGAAATGTTTTCAATGTACATTGAAAGTCTCACTCAGATATCGTTCATTGAGTTATATATTGAGTTTGAACAATCTGAAGCCGACCGAAATATTGAACGGGAAGATTACAATAGTGATAGTAAGAAAGAATTTGAAAGCAATTACGAAGTTGTTGGTCTAGATGGAGACGAAGATCAAGGTGACGGCACTATGGTTCCAAACGTGATAGACGTGGCAAATGCAGTCGCAAACGAACATCCGTTTAAGGAGCCATCTTTCATGCGAGTTTTAGATTTGAAACCCATGCATGCTCCGGAGTTTTTGGAATATATGAATACAGGTACGTAATTGTCTATATTTATACGAAGGATTAAAATTTTGTAATAATTTATATTAATCAATGGACCAAATAGTTACATGACATGTGAAAATATACTTAACTAGGATTTATTTATGTGTTTATTTAGTTAAATTTAAGATAATAATCTTTTTAGTTAGTTATTGATTTAGTTAAATATTAATTAGTATTTATTTATGTGTTTATGTTTTTATTTTGTTAAAATTGAGATAATAACTTGATGTAAAGTTTATTTATATTAATATTAATGTAGTGAGTATTGAATTACTTTTAATTTCACTTATTAAATATTTGTGTATTAAATATTTATCGTATGATTGTCATTGTGGTAGAAATTCCTATTGTCGCAGATGGTGAATTTGTCGTGGGAATGGAATTCAGTTCCAAGAAAGCTGTTATTCTGGCGATGAAAGATTATACTATCCGAAGAGGTATAGACTACCGTATATATGAGTCGAAACGTTGACATTTTATGCCAAATATACTCGGTATGGGTCAGATTGTGATTGGCTAATTAGGATTAGCATGATCAGCAGAAAATACTGTTAGGTTGACTAATAATGTTTAACTAATAATATTCCACTTTATTAAAACTTCAACTACAATAATATATTTATGTCAATTAAATATCTAACAATAAACAAATAATTATTACCGGAGCAAAATATATTATATTTTACAAAACTTAATTATTAATCATAATTCTCAAAATTATTACAAAAAATTATACAACAATTAATGTAACTCTAAAATTAATTAATTATAATTTCTAAAATTACTACAAAAAATTCTAAACATATTTTTTTACTAATCTATTACATTAGTCTAATTCAAACATTATTATTGATTAAAATATTCACTAACTAAATCTAAACATATATATTTCTAACTACAATTTAAACATATATTCCTAAATTTTTAATAATAATAATAATTCTAAAATATAAAAAGATTTAAAAAATAAATTTACATAATCAGAATAGCAGAATGGCAGAGATAATTCATAATATAAAGTTCAGAACTATTAATATATTTATATTTTTATTTTTTTGGTATTGTAAATTTTTTTTTAATTGAAGAAGAAGTAGTTAAATTGATGAAGAAGAAGAAAAAGAAGAGAGAATGAGACTATTGGGTGAGTTCAAAGAAGAAAGTGACTTTAGAGGGAGAGAATGAATACAGGAAAGGGGCATGTTGGTATAAGGGAAACTGCTGTGGGGCACAAAATATACACGACACGTGACGAGGAGGACGAAAATTAGATGGTCTAATTTGTGCTCCTTAAATCAGACCCCAATTACCTAGACTAAAATTAATCCGTCCGATTTATTCTTTTCGAACACCACATCTAAATAAAACACGCATGCACTGTATAATGTCGTCCTACACCATGTGCCTCTACATATTAAAATTAAATGTGCCACCAATAGAGATACATGAATAAATAATTTAAAAAGATAAGATAATAGCAACGATTTCAAATTAGCATTTTTAATGTGGAACATCCCGATTAAATGCCTCCTAATAGGCATGTCAAAAAAATATGAAGTACCACTGTGACAAAATGGTGACACATGAGTAAATAATTCAAAAATAATGACATTTTGATAATAAATTTTTGAAACAGTTGACATTGAAAAAACAAAGTCACGCTCTATGTTAACAGAATTTATGAGGATGAAATCAAACTGAATTATGACATTTGATAATAGTCAAATATATTTAAAGTAAAAAGAGTTACATCTAGAGTGGTAAAAGACCATACGATTTGGTACAGGCATGTAGTTTGGCTTATGTTTAGTTTGATCTAGTTTAGTCTGACTTTAACAGAATATAAAATTAGATTCAAGTTATTTTAAAAGTTTAAATTTTTTAATAGATTAAGTTCAGGTTTATGAAATAGTCTATTTGAGTATATAACATATAATTTTAATATATTGAAAAATATAATGAAGATTTAAATTTTATTTTACTTGATTATTTATTAATTTTTCTATTTTTTATTTTTTTAAAATGATTAGACTTTTTGAAAGGTTTCAGGCCAAACTTCGTCTTCAATAAATAACCTATAACAAACTCTAACTTTTGTTTCACCCCTAACTTACACCTTAACTAACAATTATAACTTTTGATTTCTAGTGAAAAGCTCAATCCAGCAGCTAAGATTTACTTTGGCTTTTGATTCAAGCAATTATGAGAAGCACTAAATTTTGTTATAATGATTGCACATACACTAGAAGAACCAATTAATTCAAGTTCCGTGGATATGTGATTATATTTCCATTTCTTTATAGCAATTTTACATGGATACCTTCAGAGAAGTTTCTATTAAAAGCAGGTGCCAAATTCACATGTAAGATATTGTCCCATGAAAATGGGGTCAACGTGGTAGCACATGGAGAGGAATAGAGAATGAAACATATCATTGACACTGAAGAATTTTAAGGAAATTATATATCATAATCATATAGTACTAATGTTAGTTAACCACTTAACCTATTATTAGTTTATTACAAGTAAGGTCAATGGGCCAGCTTTGGTGATTGAGTAAGGAAGATCTATTACAAATAAATTGTTGGGGAAATTGAAGTTCAATACCAACCTATTTAATAATGGAAGTACTAAAAAAAATAATTTTTTTATAATTTGTATAATTAAATAAATAATACTAAAAATATTTTAAATAATAAATATGACAGAAATTAAATTAATCAAATATTAGAATTTTTATTGTGAGAAAACTCTTAAAAGAGGGACAAAAAAAATCTACAGAACATAATTCAGTAAAATCTTTCACAATCAAAATAATGGGTACATAATAATTTTTTTTAGTAGTATTAGGACATTTCAATAATCAACAAAATACATCATCAAAATTAATGGAATCAACATAAATTTTTCACAAGAGTGGGTATTTTAAATCAACCAAAAAAGAGAAGACAATATAACTAACAAAATATATTCTAATATTTATTTCTACACTAAAAATAACATGCTAAAATTTTATAAAAAATGAAATAAATTTATCGATTTAATTGAATAAAAAATGACATGTCATTTTCCTCTAATTTTTCTTCTTCTTTCCTCGCACAGCCCTATGCTTCCTTTTGCTTTCTTCCAAAACTTGAAAAGGTGGTTGGAGACTTGGTTAGTGGCATATCATATATCTCCTTAACAACTACACCCAAATTCAAGTTCTACCGAAGAAAAAATAAACCCAAAATTAAATTCATGTAGTGTGTGTGAGTGTGTTGTATAGACATGTGGTACATAGATAATGTCTAAGATTAGGGAATGTCTAATTCAATTTCTTCTTTATCAACTTAAGTGGGAAAAGGGTGCTCCACTAAGACCGTCTTCTCTTTGTGGGAATCAAACCTTACTGCACGTAAATTTTTAGTGTGTGTTTGGATTATAGTTTATAAATAGGAGTTTATATAAAATTGATTTTGCAAACTTGATTTTGATAAAAAGTAAGTTTGTGTTAAAGTGATTTATGTTTGACAATCTTTATATTAAAATGAATTATAGTGAAATAAATGTTGTTTGGATTATACTATTTAAAATCACTTTTAGATAAAAAATTACTAAAATAGATATCAACTTAAATAAATTTTTATATTATTCTATTATTTTAATTTAGATATTGTATTTATATATAAATACATATATTATTTATAAATTATATATATATATATATTATATTTTTCTTAAATTTTAAGTATTAACGTGAGAATGTTAATTTAGTATTCTTTTTACATCGTACTCTTATTCTAATACTTTCAATAATCTTATTCTTAATATTATTTTGGAATCCAACGTTTATAATTTTTTATTATTGGGTAAAGTACTAAATTGGTCCCCTACGTTTGGGCGTAATTCTATTTTGATCCTTAAGGTTTAAAGTGTTCTAGTTAAATCTAAAAAAGTTTCATTTAGCATCAATGTAGTCCTACTGTGTGGTTAAAGTTAAATAATTAATGAAATGTCCTATATGACAGTAGTACAAGATAAGGTTAATAATTTGGAGAATAAGTACAAGCTCTAGAGGTACAAAATCAATCGTGAATACATTAAAACATGTATTTATCATTTTTCTTAGTTTTATAGAAAATATTTTATTTAAATTAAGAAAAATGATAAATAAATGTATTGATGCATCTAAGGTTGATTTTGTGCCTCTAGAACTTGTACTTATTCTCCAAATTATGATCTTATTCTTGTACTGCTATTTTGTAGGATATTTCGTTAATTATTTAACTTTGAGCTCACGGTGGGTCTAAATTGAAGCTAAATAAAATTTTTTTGGATTTAAACAGGACACTTTAAACCTTAAGGACCAAAACAGGATTATGCCCAAACGTAGTAGAGGGCCAATTTAATACTTTACCCTTTATTATTACTACCTATGATCAATTTTTTATTTAATTTATCTTTTTTTATTTAATTTATTTTACCTAATAGAATCAATAAATTATATTATAAAAAGATAATAATAAAAATAATACATAAAAATCACAATTATAAAAATGTATAATGTCAAACAAATAGTTAACAAAAAAAATAAATAATAAAAAAAAGCACTCATATAAACTTAATAATGAGAATTTCATAAATAATACAATAACATGCATAAAGAATAAAGTTGATAAAAGGTAAATAAACATTTAGTGTCCATAGTTAAAAGTCTGTTAGTGAAACGCAGAAGTTAAGAATTGTTGCTTCTTATAATTGTGGTTTTAAATACAAAATCACTTCTGCGTTCATAAATAGAAAAATTAGCCAAACCAAAAATTGAAACTTTCAAAAAGTTTAAACATACTTTTTCTCTTCTAACGCGTTTACCAAACACACTCTTAGTCATCATATTTGAACCATTATCATCAGTATGAATTTTTTCAAGTGTATATGACTTCATCTCAAGCACTTGACGTATCCAATAATATCTCACCTCCAGGGACAGACCGAAGTATAAGAAGAGGGGGCACTTGCCCCCACTAGCTTTTAAAAAAAATTCTATATAAATTAATATATTTATTCTAATGTAA